>NC_090989.1:244372478-244675508 GCF_041146395.1 Eulemur rufifrons
GGTATATTGAGGCTGAAACAGTGATTACTCCATGTGTTATCATTGGTGTTAAGGTATTAAAGAAAAACCCAGTTCCATGCAGAAAAATTTTTGGTGCTCTGAGTGGGTGCTGAGAACTTGAGAGTGGAAAAATATATGAGATCTTAAAGACCAAAGCTGGGCGTAAATAATTGTTCTTCCTCTCTCGATAGACTTCTCTGCTTTTGTTGCTGGTTGTATTTCGCTGCAAAGAAGGGAGTGGAAGTGGTAGGTGCCAACACTGGAAGAGAGTTGTGAAGTAAACAAAAAAGGGGGGTATTTTGGTGACACATCAGTCCTATTTACATTGTATTCATTTGTTCTACATAGAAGATACTTATGTCTGGCCCACAGGATAATTCAGGCAAACTGATATGAAAGAAACAAATAAAATGTCCCAACATTCTGTAGTGAAACTGATTCTAACTGTCTCTGGGATCCCATAGGGTTCTCACCCAAATACATGGGCACATATTAAGATGACCTCTTATCTGTATAACCCATTGTGTATGATGAGAGGGATGACAAAACTGTAACAGATCTTCCTTTGCTGAAGATTGAATTTAAAAATAAGCAGTGTGATATGTCCATGTATTCCCCAAAATATAAATAGCAAACTTTTATAAACCCACCCCTCCATATTTCTCAGGGAAGGAAACAGAATCACTATATTTCAATCTTGCATTTGATTATTCTTTTGTAATACAGATACATTCTGAGTGATTTACTGGGTGTTTTTTCCCTCTTATTCCCAGGATTGCCTGACAGGTAAAGGAGAGAGAGTCTGTCAAAGCGTAACATTTGAGAGGTCAGATCGAGACAAAGCAGAACTCATTCTTCTGACAAAGATATAACAAGACAGAATGGATTTTTAGTTGCCTCTAGCACATATCTCTATAGTGCAACATATTAGACGTTTTTAAAGAGGTATGGAAGAAGAAATCAGAGATGTGGGAGAAAAACCATTCTCTAATAATAACCACTTGATTGTAAAATTTATAGATAGGAAGCATAAAGTTTATCTTTAAAGAAATGATTATTACTCATGCTATCTTTTCTCTGCTGATATAAATATATACAATTCAGCAAAAGAAAATATAATTTAGCATACATGGATGAAGAAAACTAGATAAAAGGAACGTGAGAAGATAGTGGAGTTGTCAGGTGGGACCATAGGTATATACTATCAGTTTTAGAGTTTGAACTAAGTCCCAAATTCTGCTCTAAGCTTTCTTGAGGTCACTGCAAAAACAAGCATATGATGCATAATTATAATATCCACAGAAATCATAACTTAAAAATAATCATTCAAAATATACACAATTACTTCTGATACCAGTGTAAAAATTTCTTTCAATGTTGGGTCCACATTGAAGGAACATAGGCAATGTTATCAACAGCATCTTTAATGTAAATACTGTACAGCAACACATTTTGTCAAAATATTCCTTAAAATATCTTGCAAAGGCCAATTGCATGATCCCATTTGGTAATATGGTAGATGTGGCACCGGCTTTAGATTTGGGGAGAAAAAGGCTCAGGTGTTTGTGTTGGGAAAGGTACTTTGATCTCCTTCAGTCTTAGTTTCACATCTGTTAAAATAAGAGAAAGAATAATTATGTCCCCTGATATATAGATGATCTAGCTAGTTCCAAGCATGTAGACTGAATCTATAAAGGTTAGTTTCCTTCTCCCATGAAGTCCTGTATAATAAATTCTACTACACAATAGCATTGTATTAGCATTGTCATACTTCATTAAAAATATTTTTGTAACCTATTTTCTTTAATTAGGTTATTAAGATTATATGTGGACTGTCTTTTGCAATGAATACCCCCTTCTATATTTCAAGCATTCAATCACACTGAACTCCAGGACTGAGGGACCTTCTGAGGCCTTCTTACTTTTGTTCTATGCAAAGAGCTTGGCAACCATGGAAACAGTCCTGACTGCTCATTTTGCACATTTCTTCCCCAGTGTGTTAATCAGCCACAGCAAGAAGATAACATCAAATACCCCTGCCTGCTCACTTTAAAAAGGAAACTACTCTGGCTTCTTCCCACTACCTTTACAGAGATCTTAAAGAGAGAAAGGTGACAAAACATGTGATATGTTTTATATTGATTCAACATTTCTCAGAGAAAGAAAAGATGCCTAAATTCAGAGAGGCTATTTGGAGGCTGGCACAAATTCCGGCTGAAGTGATGGGTATTTTGTTTATTTGATCTGAAAGTGCTATTTGGTGTGATTTCACATAGTGGGATCCAACATTATTTTTCATTCCCTGGCAGGTGAATAAGCAATGGACTGCGTGTAATAATACAGAGAAAAGAAGACATTAGCATTGAGCAGTATGTAGGAGCCGGAGAGTATTATTACCAGTTGAATAGGGTTCTTGGTGGGAAATAGGAACCAAAGAGGGGGTTGCAAGTGGTGAAAGGGAAAGAAAGAAAGAATCCCTAAAATAAAAGTAGGTGAAACCAAACAGTGAACAATAGATTGCCCTTCTTTGGTTTAACCATATCCTGTGTTTGCAATAATAAATTCCTCATTTTCTTTATAAATATATGCGTTTTATGTATATATTTATTTACATATAATGACTTTATACATGAATAGTGAGTTTTGCCTAAGGTTAAACTCCATGTGAATAGAATTACAATGTGTATTGTTTTGTGCATATTTCTTTTGCTTACCATGTTTTAAAGATTTGTTTTTGTATGGTAGTTGTTGTTTGTTCCTGTTCATTGTTGTGTGCTATTCCATTATATACCTATATCCTGATTTATTTATTCATTTTAGTGATGAGCATTTGAGTAATTTCCACATTGGTGCCATTATGAATAATGCACTTTTGCTCACAACTTTTTGTGCAATAATTACTAATTTCTTGAGGATATGCATCTAGGAGTTGAATTGCTGAGACATAGGATATGTATATCTTCAAATTAAATAGCTAGTGCCAAATTGTTTTCCAAAGTGGTTAACCAATTTACACTCACTGCAGGAATGTATGAGAATTATCACTGCTTCATGTACTTACTAATAGTGTTGTTGAGTAATTCGACATTATTTGTCAGGGGGAGCACACTGGATGCACTCAACTGGAATCCCCCAAAAGTGGGTAGTATAAATAACTTTTAAAAGTTTCCAAGGTGCACTAATCACTAGTCTATGCAGATAAATTCTAAAATCACAATTCTTAGTCTTAAGTTGTAATGCCTCCTTCTTCCTGCCAATGGCATAAAACACTATATATATAATTTTAAGCTTTATTTGTTCAGTGTTTTTGAAGTATCTTAAGAAGTATTCAACATACACATTTAAAAAAAATCAGAATTAATTCCATTCTTCCTAGAGGTGTGAAGTGTGCAGACTTTTTGCAAAAACCCATTCCTTTAATATTTTACAATCAAAGGGTAGACTAAAATTTTACTATTCGTTCTGTAATAAAAACTTGGGAGAAAAATCAGAGTTATTTCTGTTTTACTTTATAAGAAGCAGTAAAGTTGAAAACATTTAAAATCCCCTAATTGTATTATTTACTGACCATACATTATTTCTTAGATTCAGCAATAGGGCAAATATAATGAAGGAGAACATTTCCTAATATGGTTTGCTAAATTCCTACCTGGACTCAGGAACTCCCAGCTACAAACCCCATATTGATTAGCTAAACTTTGCCGGTAGCAGAACATGGCTGGCTGCTGCTATTCTGCCTTTATTCCCAGCATCTGCTAGCATCCTGCACAAGAAGTCTGATTATTTTCCTTTTGTTATTTTGTTTTCTGTGAGGTCAGCAAAATCATCCTGTTGTCACAGTCTCTATTGGAACTCCGGGATACAAAACAGAGAAATAGACTTCTTTGAACACAAGGGCTATGCTGTTTGGGGTACCACCACTTCTTTCATTGACTGGTTGATTTACTATATTGTAAAGGAAAGTGCTGTACAAGCAACTGCAATTTGAAAGGAAGGCTTTTATCCATCTACAAGACCTAAGTACATTTGTGTGCCTTCACAGAGGACTCCCTGAACTCAGGAGATTCAAGGAGAAATTTCTAGATTTACAGAGTTTGTGTTGTCTTTAGCCCCCTAGAGTTCCTATCCAAGAAACAAATGGCCAGAGATATTTGTGTGCTGTATGGGACTAAAGAATTTTTTTTTGTTGTATTAGAAGCCATACAGAAAGTATGGAGCTTTCTAAAACAGAACAAGACTCTCTGCCCCTTGTCTTTGTGATGCCTGCCCTTCATGATTTTATTCTATTCTGTCAATTCTTCTTTATAAGAAAACTTGATTTAGCCAGTATCCTATATATGAGGACTCTTTTGTAACTAATATTTTTTTCTTAGGTATATAAGTAGGTTGTTTTTGGAACCAGAATTTTTTTTGTCACCTCCACCAATTTTGTAAGGTGAGGCACATGCCAGGAAATATACTGGCATCAGATATCTTTTTTGAAAAGTTCCATTTATATCCTGAGGTCAATTTTTTTCCCATGTGTTTTGCAACTTTTACTCCTATCAAGCAGTGCAGAGGCCACTGAATGGTGACTTTCTAAATACCATGTCCAATTGCATATCAAAAAAATGGAGAGGCAGAGAATATTTAGCTTGGGCAAGAGCTGTTTTCTAACCAATATTCATTCAACACTCAACATTTATATTTTTAGGGCATGCAATACTGCAGAGAGTAAACATCTAGGATGCCCTTAATTTGAGTACGAGGATCAAAGGTTAGGAGTTATGAAAATAAATATCTTGACTTAATGTAAAAAAGAAATGTCTAATGCAAAATGGAATGAATACTAAATTTTGAATCTAAAAATGTTATTTTTTTTAACTTAACAGCAAATGGCATTTCTCAAGATTCTTGAGTTCCCCCAGGCTGAGTTTCTTCATCATTTGCCTCAGAACACTTTTGAGGGAACCGACTACTTTGGTGCTTTTTAAATAACAACTTTATATTCAATATAAAGTATTATATTTTATAATATGTACTATTATATAATAAATATTAACTTTGACATATTATAAGATTGAATGAACTACTATATAATACATATAATAATAGGTAGTATTTAACAACTATGAGCATATGTGTATATATATAATTTATAAAATTGTATAAATATATATCAATGGATCAGGCACTCCAAGAACAAAAAAGCAACATGTCATTGGAAATGCTTAAGCAGAAATGTATTCATATCTACCAAAAATTTTATTAGGAACTTAGGTCAATTTATTATGTACCCACTCTCCATGATAACTTCTGGGTTTAAAAAATGATGAATGGAGAGAGAAAGATTGGGATGTATATATGATAGAGAGGTCTGAGTCTAAGCTCTGAGTTAAGGAGACTGATGATGACATATGGCTACTGCAACATTATAGTTGTGGACCTTGGGCATATTACTTCACATCTGTAAGCCTCAGTTTCCTCATTTATAAAATGGAGACCTATTAAAGCACTTATTCATATGATATTGAAATGATTAAAGAAAAAATTAATATGATTTTTAACTGTGAGCAAATATTACGTAACTCATGGAATCTGTAGGAATGCTAAACAACCAGTCTTGAATGTTATACAATGAAGCCAGGAGCAGTGTAGCCAGGGTAAAGCAAGATAGCACACCAGTGCTGCGGCCTTGCAATGATATGTATCTACGTTACTGTGGACCATGTGCTAGAAACCCCATTATAAAGAAAGTATAAACTTTTAAAATACATAGTGCATGTCAAATACTTTAGGCTGTACCATTTAATTGCCAAAATAGTTTCTTCAACATATATATTATGATACTTATTTAAACAATAAGGAAAAGACCCTCAGACAGGAAAACCATTTAGCCCATACTCCTTTATCTAGTAAGTAACTGAATTCAGCTTCCACATATACCAATGCTAAGAATTTGAGTGGACAGGTAACTCATCATAGCTTTTACGGTTGAGTGAATAAATCATTCATTCATTTCATAATTCAATATTTATTTAGGGCATATTACATAATAAACATTTTGAAAAGGGGTAGAAATAGAGCAATATAAGTATTTCCCCATCTTCTAAGACAAGCAGGAGGATGAAATATAATATGAATTACTCTAACCTCTTTGGAGAAATTCCGCTATCAAAAGAAAATTCTATGCCCATGAACCTTGTTTCTTGGTGTCATATCATTCACCAACTTTGTATTATTTTTCATATACATGTATTTGTTGCTTGCTTGTTTAAAGTGCATCAAGCTACATGAGGGTAAGAACCCTGTCTTCTTTCAGTTATTCCCAATGTCTACTACATTGAATAAATATTTGCCAGATAAATGACAATGTAGGATCACAACTGCTATAATGGAAACATGAACAAACAAGTCATGGAGACAAAGGGAAGATAGTATCTGTCTTGGTGGTTCCAGGGATTTTTCCAAGAAGTGATGCATAAACTGCATTTTGAATGATAAATGGGAGTTGCCCAACTGAAGAAGGGTGAACAGGAAGAACTCACTAGGCTTCTTCCTGATATCAGGGATTAGAGAAGAATCCTAACACCAAATAAATGAAAAGTTATGAGAGCAAAGAGAGAGTGAACAGAAGCCCAAATGTCAGAGCCCCATTTTTCCTAACCTCAGAATCTTCCAAGAGCTGATCCTTTGGAAAGCAGTCTTGACAGTGGAGGGCATAGGGGTTGAAAGGGTTAGGTATTTCTGCCTGACCAAATTGCACTCTAACTGTCAATTGTAAGTCCTACATGAAAGAATAGCAAACAGGCAGAGGGCGGAGCTGGATCCTGCTGTCTTACTGCCAGGGGCATTGATTTTACTCATTTCAAATACCATTATACTTTGTTTGGCACTGTTAAATAAAATTTATAGGAGGCCATTCATTTGTACCAAGCTCCTGCACTAAGCCCAACAGACCAACCAAAATGGAGTTATTCATGCTGAAGTTCCACACCACCAAGCCCAAACAATGTTGTTTATATGACCTTCCAAAAAATCAGGATACATATATCTCCAGATCCCTAACAAGCCAGTTTCATCCAACATGATGAGGAAGTCCCTCTGTTTTATCCTTTACAGGGAAAGTAACTTGAAACAACCAATCCACTTTTTGTTCTGTTTCTGCTTTCATCAGCCCTTTTCTGTCTATAAAACCAATCTCCTTTGCTCAGCTCATCAGAAAACACTTCGTATTTTATAGAATGAAATGTTGTTCGATTCTAGAATTGCAAATAAAAGCCAGTTAAGATCTTTAGACTAAATTTGTTGTAATTTTGTCTTTTGACAAAGTGCTTAATACCTAATAATTTGTATTAGTCTTCCATTAATCAGTTTTGCTTGCCACTCTATAAAAACAATATAAACTTCTTAAAGCAAGTAAATAAACTATAGTTACTCCTTTTTTGGTGTTTCCTATTAGGAAGGGAATATGCAAAAAAATCAATTTTTTACATCTAACAACATGCTAGAGAAAGAAACTGAGTGGGGTTCAGACAAAAGGGGATGAAGTAAATCAGGATGCTGTTACTTATTGTACTTTCTAGAAATCATCACTTTCATGAGTTCAAAAAGGCATCTTCCTTTTTAAGGCTTTCGTTCCCCCCTCCTTTTTTTTCCTTCCTTTTTTTCCAGAATTAAACTTTAAATTTGTGTGACAAAATCTAATTGGAAATACAGCTAGTAAATAAGAGCAGCTTTCTACTTTAATTTCCATGAAAACTAAGAATCAATCTTTGGAATTAAAGTTTGAAGAGGTTTTCTTATATGTATACTTTTCTTAGTCTTATAAAAGTTTTGAGCGTAGTTTGTAAAAAACTTATAAAAGGAAAATAAAACATTTTAAACTGATTGTTCATAAAGTTAAGGGTTTAAGGGTGCTTTCTCCATTGACTAGTCTAGCTAGAAGGATCATTAAATATCATGAAACTCCATTTCTTTTGTTGACAGTAAGGATTGGGACCCAGTAACATCCCAAGGAAGCTTCAGGAAATAGGGTTGAAGTGAGGGATTTGGGACTTGAGCTTCAGTATATCTTGACCTCATAGACTAATGAGCATATTCCAGTATTATAGTCTGGTGAAGGTGGCAGTGCAGATTGCTTTGCTGTGGTACTAAAGAGACCAGACTTTTTCATCTAATAATTTGTTCCTCATGGTTACATAGCCTAATTTCTGCATAAAATAATAAAGACTAGTCTTTCTTTCTTATAGGGTTGTTGTGAGAATTAAATTATATGATAGCCATGTATCACTGTGTATGGCAGAGGGTAAGAGATCAGTACATGCATATGTTATTTAAAAAAATAAACTTCTGTGTCGACTTTCATCATTATTATGTATATCAAATTAACTTATGCTTCCTAGCCAAAAAAAAAAAAAAAAACATACAAATAAAGGAACCAATCACAAAATTAACCCCTAACAAAAGGAGGGAATGAAAGAACATGAAGTGAAGGAAAACAGTACCTGAGAGGTTGTTATCAAGTTTTTCAGTGGTTTTGAGGAATATGGTCTGGGTGACCTAACAAGCAAAACAGCAAGCTTCGAGAGATTTCCTACCTCTCTTACATTGTGAGAATAAATGGTTGAATGACTTTGATGAGGGTATTTGGAAACACTCAACACACTGATGTCCAAGTGGAATTTCCCCAGCATTTTCCTTCCCACTATTCTCAATAAATTTCTGTGATTATTTTATTTGTTTTTATTTATTGTTTGTTCTCCAAACACTTTTCAAAAATCTTCAAAGTAAACATAATCCTCTAAATCACCATGAAAAATATGTATAGTTACAATTATTTCATTAAAATTTTAATAAAAAGAAAATCAACAAGAAATTTAACCATACTATGACTACTGATGGGAAAAGTGACTGTAGTTACTGAAGTTTTAATGCTGGTATGGGGGAAGATACAATGTGAAGCAGGAAAAGTTTAGAATTAAAAAAATGTCTCACAAGGAACCAAACCAAACCCAGTATCTCCTTCACCTTACAGTAATGTTTTGTTTGCAACATTTTCAAAGTATGTTTTCATCTGTCATTTTACATAATTTTTACTGCATCACCTTCTTTTGTGGCTAACAGAGTCAAGTATAAAGTTGTTTAGGTAGTTGTTGGAAAAATAAGAACTATGGACTCAGATTTTGTTTTAATTTGTATTACTGATCACTCCATTGCACAAATTGAGCATAGTTGGGTCTAGAGATGCTCAATCCAAACTCAGGGCTATACTGAACATGTGTAGTTGTTTTTTGTTTGTTTGTTTGTTTGTTTGTTTTAAAAAAAAGAGTGAAAGCAAGAGAGATTTCTCTAGAAAAAGACAAATTAGAAAAAGTGTCCCCTTCTAGACTATTGTGGCCCCAGAGAATTAGCTAGGAGAATGAAAAATGCCTTGTTGTGAAGAAAAAGTCATCCCCTCCTCCAGGTAGATGTGCCTCAGTGTATCAGAAGAAATGGCCTGAAAAAGGGCAAAATGTATTACAAGCTTTCCTTTTAAAACCTTCCTCACTTTTTTTGGGAATTAAAACCTGCATCCCTGCCTCAGGCCAGTGGTCGGGAGGGGCAAGACAGTGTCCTTTGTTCTTTGTACCACTGGATATTGGCTCAACAGAACTGTCTGGGCAGAAGTCACAAGATTGTTTTCCCCAGAGATGGCATGGATCAGGATCATTAACTATAGTTAAACAGCAATCACCTGAAGCTGAAAACCCCCCTTTAAAAGCTCTGTATTTCTCCTTATAGATAGGATAATGGCACTAGAAGACAGGAGTCTCCCTCCTCCTCATTTTCTGGCAAATTAATAAACTTCCCTTTCCTTCTCCTTAAACCACCTATCCTTGTTCTTCTAATGCAGCCTCAGGAACACGTGCTGAACTTTTAGTAACATCAGAGCTCTGGAATAAGGCTTGGGTAGTGGGTTTCAGCTGATGCTTGCCTGTTGGCTCAGTTTTTGTGTAATACACAGTCACAGCAGATGAGCTGGTCTCTTCTACTGTATATTTTCTGTCCCTTCTATCCTACTAAAAAAAATTTATGCCATTAGATGTCAAGGAAAGGAAAACAAACAAACAAACAAACTCCAAGGCTGGTGCAAAAGTAAGGTGGACACAGAAAAGTCAGTGTTGTCTGATTTTGCTGAGACTAAAGCATTTCAGTAAATTAAAGATTTAGAGATATATTATCCCAAATTGAGATCACGCTTTGGTGACCTTAGGCTCAGAAGTGCCCACCAGCAGAATATGGCTTGTTTCTGGTTCACTGTCAAGAATTGCACCTACCAGTCAACAACAAAAGAAAGGCTGATTATCTCAACATATTTTACCAGAGTTCACCAGGTGTCACTTTTAAGTCACCCCTTTTAAAATGAAGATGGCTTATCTGGGGAACAGGTAACCCACATGTTTATCTGTGAATGAATGATGATTCAGAAAACGCAACTTTTGCAGTGCATAGACATCACTCAAGGGCATATGTATACTTCATTCAAATCTATTTTTCTTCAGCTTTGTCATAAGACCCTAGTTTCATGAAAAAATAAAATATAAACAGATCCATGCTATAAAATTGAATTATATTCATTTTGAATCACAATCACTAATTGATCCAGACGTGGTAGTTTGGGACCTAGTAGCCTTAGATACTCTGTGATATAAGTAAAAAAATAAATGTAGTAGCAACTTGTTTAAAATGTCAGGGAAGACTTTATTAAGGACTTTTGTAATAGGGAAGAGGGATTGAACACAACTCACTGAAACAAAAGATGGGAGAGTTTTTAAGCACTGGAATGAGCTAGTGGAAAGTACTGAATGTGGGAAAGTTGATTAATGTGATCAGGCTATTTTTGCTAATTGACACTTATAGAAGTCAGATGCCTAGTCTTCTGTAGCCTTTGAAATGATTACATTTCTTGAGATAAACATTTCTGAATTACAGAAGATTTACCTCTCAATGGGGCAGAAGAATTATTGAATTATTGAAAATTGCAAATTTTCTAAAGTAAATGCTGTAAGAAAATGGACATCAGGGGTTTACAGTCAGGAAGAAACCTATCTAAAGTTTAGTCAAACTGCTGGGAACATTAAGGTCATGTTTGTCATAATCATATCCTTTTGATCTTCTCCTATATGAGTGCTAGATAACAAATAAATAAAACTTTTGGAAGCAAGATTGCCTTTAAGATATGTGGTGGGCACCCAGACTATTATTGAGGTTTAAAATGAGGGTCGGCAAACTACAGACAAAGAACTAACATGGCCTGCCACTTTTTTTCTTTTTTTCGGTCCAAAATACCATTTCTCCAAAATTGGCATCCTTCTACATAGTTATATTACCATGATCACACCTAAGAAATGTAACATTAACATAATTATTTCTTATGAAATCTATATTTAGAAATCCCCTAATTGCCCACAAATTATTCTTTATAAATGTATTTTTTAAAAATTCTTTCATCAAGAATTCAGATAAACGTAAGAAATTGATTCATGATGGTGGTCTCTGAGGCAGGGGAGCTGAGGGGTTGCAGGTTTGGGATGGAGATTTATTATTAAATATACATCATTTTGTACTCTTTCACTTTTTTAACCATGTGTATATATTTCATCTTTGATTAACATTTTAAAAATTAAAAAAATCAATCAAGGATCATACATTGCATTTCGTTAGCATGACTGTATAGTGTCCTTTAACATAGAGCAATCTTTCTGCCCAACACACCTTTTTGTGCAGAGTCCAGGCCAATTATATTGTGGAACATTCTATAAACTAGACTTGTCTTATTTTTTCCTCATTAATAGTTTTGAGTAAAGTCTGCCATCTATTTTTGTAAATAAAGTTTAACTAGGTGCAGCTATACTTGCTAGTTTATATATTGCCTGGTGCTATATTCATGGTACAGTCATAGAACTAAGTGGTTTCAACAGAGACTATGTGGCCTTCAAAGTCTAAAATATTTCCTATTTGCCACTTTGCAGATTGGTTTGCTAGCACGTACTTTAAGGATTTCTTCTTTGACATGATAAATTTTTTAGTTATCCATATTTAGCTGTGTGACCTTGGGTAAGGCACCTAACCCCTCTGAGCATCTCTTCAGTTTTACTTACCTGACCTCATAGGATTTTTGTGAAAATTAAATGTAAAAATGCATCTAGCAGCTGCTAATTTTAGTTGTCCAACTGAACTTATTAGCACAAATTAATCCCTAGCAAAGAGATGAAATTCCCAAGGAAGAAACCTGCTTTACTAAAAAAAGAAACAGAAATTTATACAAGGCACAAGTTGATGCTAAGAAAGGTCCATGCCCTGTTAACAGGCGAGTTTTACAGGATATTAAAGAAGTCAGCGTATGTGTGAATATGGCACATGCTCCAGTGTTTTCATTGCAACCCTTTCTGTTGTTAAGAGAACTCTCTTCCTAAGAGACATGAACCTCATTGGAGAATAGATGTGTCCAGCACCAGGATGTGAATCTCTATTTTTATAAGCTCTCAGGATGTTTTCATTCTTCTAGCTTTAAAGCAACATGTGAATATGAAATTATGAAATAAAACTGACTTGATGATGTTATTGAACCAATAAATTAACTGAGGTTGGAAAATCTCTAGTCAAGATTTCTTGTTATCTGAGATGATAATTTCTCCTTCTTGTTTACATTACTTATTATAGATTTAGCTTCTAAAAGAAACAAGGCAGTTTTTATATTTTTAAGCATATTAAAAAATAAAACACTGTAACTTGTTTCAAATAGTCATTTTGCATTTCATTCCTCTAGCATTAATTTTCCAGATGGAAAATTTCAATGTTTTCATATACTTCTCAACATTTCCTTCATATTGAAATGCAGCATACATATAGTGCACAAGTCTTAATTTTATACCTCAATGAAATTTTACAAAGTGATGATACCTATTTAAGCAGTTCTCAGATCAAAATATAGAACTTACCAGCAATCTTCCAATATCCCTCTCACTTAACAGCTTCAAAATTTCATCCTAGAAATAAACAGTATTCTAAATTCTATTATCCTAGATTAGTTTTTCTTCTCCTTGACTTTATATATGCAAAATTAAAAAAAAAGTTGTGAAACTCTCTTTTGTGTCTGCTGTTATAAAATATCCATGTTGTTATATTTCTTAATAGTATATTTTTTCATTTATTAACATATTTGCATGAATATACCATTATTTTTTATCTATTCTAATATTTATGGGCATTTGAGTTATTTCCAGTCAAAAGCTAACTTGAATAATGCTACAAAGGGCATTCTTGTAGATGTTTTTCCAGCAAATTTGTACACATTTCTATTAGCATATACTTATGAGTAGGATTAAGCATTGTAGGGTATTTGTATGTTTAAAATTTAAAAATACTGCCAGTTTTCCAAATAATTGTACCAACTTAAACTTCTATCACTAGTAATTATGAACAGTATATGAAAGCAGTATATGAGAATTCCAGTTACTCTATATCCTCATCAATACTTGATATTGACAGCTTTTTAATTTTTATTCTAGTTGTGTAATACTAATAGTATTTTATTGTGGTTTTAATTTACATTTTGCTAATAACTAATCATGTTGAGTGCCTTTTCATGTACTTATTAGAAATAAGAATACTTTTTTATAAAGTATTTGTTCAAGTCTTTTGTCCAGTTTTTCAAAATTAGGATTTCTGTCTTTTATTATTGATTTATAGAAACTCTTTACATATATAGCATTAGTTCTTTATTATATACATTGTCTAATCTTCCCCACCCTATGTCTTGCCTTTTTACTTATTAATATTGATTTTGATTTAATGGAGGTTCTTAATTTTGATAAAATCCAAATTATTAATTTTTTATGATTGGATGATTCTTTTTTTCATTAAAAGATCTTTGATTATCATTTGTCAGGAAGATGTTCTGCTACTTTATTTTCTAAACTCTTTATCATTTTAAACTTTAACATTTAGTTCTGTAGTCCTGCCAAAATTTATTTTTTTATATAGTATGAGGTAGGGGTTCCCATCCACTTTTTATATATAGACTGTACGGCTATAGTAATATACTTTATAGCAGTAAACTTTGCTTCTATTTTACACCTTGACATTTTCAAACATGCATATTATTTTGAACTGTGGTGTTGGTCCTATTCAATTAAACTTTTGTGTGTGTGTGTGTGTTGGCTCAGTTTCTATGATTATGTGTGATTGATATATTTTTCTTCGTCATCTCTTGAATACTCTAGAAAACTTTAAACACATCGTGAACATGTTTCAGTCTAAGTTCTTCTTTCAAAACTCTTTTTGGTCCACCTATCCATCTTTGTCTTTGTTTTACGAAACTCTTTACTTTAGCAAAAGAGAGTTTGTTCATACTATAGATAATATGGATTTTGAGAATAATTATCTTTTCAGGTTTTTCTAATGAAGAGCAGTAAATGGCCACATCCAAATCCTCCTTCTCAGCTGCTGATAAGATTAATATACTGATTAACACCTTTTCCAAGTTGGATTGGAGGTGAAAGTAATTCCATTTGGCAAAGCCTCATCCCATTTGCTGACATCTTCATTAACCTCACTGATAAGAAAACCATTTCACAATACAAATTTCTCTAGGTTGGAGATTTTATCTTCACAGAGTCACCTAACAATACTAATTCGAAGTATGAAACATGCAGGTTCAATTGCCTCAATAAATTCACTATGCCCTATCCTTTTATTTTTTCTGTTTAAAGGTTGACAAAAGAAATACATTACTTCATACTTACTAGTGAAGCTTGATTTTCAAAAGGACATTTCATATTTTCAGAAAAGAGGGAGCAGAGGTATAGATTAAAGTGAATGAAAGTGTCATGATAGCAAAGTGAGTGAAATCTGTGAAGAGAAAGTAATATAGTTCTTTTTGGAGCTTTATTAAACACAAGAAAAATATCCTAGAGTTTTTAAAAAGCTTGCATTCTAGGCTTTCTTTTGTACACTAAGTTTTTGATTGCATGAAATAATGTCAATATTTTTGTATTTTATAATCAGTTAAATAAGACATTTGTTAATTGAATAACTTTAACTTTTACATGATATTTCCTTAGCTTCCTACTAATTTATCAATAGTGTTTACTATTTTTAAAGTGTAATTTCTTCAGCCAGTTAATTGCAATTTTTAATAGGACTTCTAGAAATCTTCAGTTATAGCCAGTGATGTGTAGGAAACTACTTAACAACTGACTCATGTTTGTCAATTATTATGATATAAATACTCATATATGGCTGATTTAAAGCTACAAACACGATATCACCAAATGCAGATTTGATTTAAAATGTGCAGTAACACAACAGTATAAAGTGTTACAATATATGGATGTCATTGATGTAGATAACATTAAACTGTAGATAATAAGGAAGTAGAGTAAGATACTTAGAACTGATAATCTTTCAGCATTTATTACTTTTAACACTTTTAACAACAGGCTTGCAAAATTGTTTAAAATTTACCAATCAACTCTAAGGGAAAATGTTGGTGCAGTTTTAGCACACCACTAGTTCGGCTGTGGTCAAAAGGAATATCAGCAGCAATGTTTCAGTAGTAGCTCAAAAGCTTCTTTTAAATTTTATGTTGGGGAAACCCAGGTTGACTGTCATCTAAGTTTAAATCAAAAGTTGCTAAACTTTAGTATGTATCAAAATCACCTAGAGAGCTTGGTAAAACACAGATTCCTAGACCCTGTCCCCAGAGTTTCTGATTCAGTGTGTGTCCTGTGAAGCCTAAGAATTTGCATTTCCAGTAAGTTCTCTAGTGATACTGATATTTCAGATGATGGGGACCACAGTTTAAACAAAACATTGGTTTTAGTATTTTTCAAGTTCATTCTGGTACTTGAATGGAAATATGTCCAAAAACGAAAAGTCATCTCTATGTTGGGTAAGAAATCTAATACTCATTTATTACATAGCTTTTCCTCTGAACTACACACAATTCCCTTGGCTTCTGGTGTCTGCCCAAGTTATGCATAATGGAGATCCTAACTAGCTGATCTTGGGCATAACAATTCTTTTATCTTCCTCTTTTAAGCATTTTTATAGAGATAACTGTTTTCCATTTAGTTATACTACTTTGTTTTTTTCTCCCTTACCTTTATTTCTCCTAACTTCCCCTTTTCTTTCCATTTTCTCCCTAATTTCTTTTCTTTACTTCCCCCTTTATTCTTCCTCTCTTTTTTCTTTTCCATTCTTCTCTCCTCTTTTTATTCTTTCCTCACTCTTACATTTTCCTCTCCCCTACCACAATTCTTCAAGTTCACTTTCATTCCCTCTCTGTGCTCATTTTCATAAACGGCAGTGCCTTTACCCACCCTAGTACCTACTAAAATGTATTCCATACTTATCACAGTTTACGTCTATATCGAAAAACTATCTATTATAGTCATCTGTAAATCTTTTTATTTATAAAAATGTAGAAATACGACTTTACATAATCAAAATAATGCATGTGTATTTGTAAAGCACACTGTGGTACCAAGTTTTATAATAGTCTATGGAAAGGTAGAAATAGGGAAGGGTCAGTTGTTTTTAAATTAACTTAAATTATTCCAGATATTAATTTTAGTTATGTTTTATATTTAAAATATTTTAGTAATATTTAAATAGCTCTAGAAGTCTTAATAACATTATCTAAATATAATTCTCTCTGTGTGTGTGTGTGTGTGTGTGTGTGCGTGTGTGATGTCTATAAAGGAGCTGACATGCTATGGGAATTTGCTTTAGAAACCTATTAAAACGATAATCTCTGAGCATATTACTACCTGAGAAGAGAGACCTAAGTATTATTAGACATACCCTGGAACAAACAAAAATAAAGTGAAGAATAGACATTTGAAAGGGTTTTTTTTTTTTTTTTAAAAAAAGTGAGAAATTTGTGATCACACACACATACACACAAAATAAAGCCATATCCTCACTGAAGAATTGGCTCAGATTCTGAGATTGGATTCATGGGGCCATAGGGGGAACCAAATATAAAATCAACATAATCTGAATTGCCCTTTGTCTCCCAGAAGGTGCAGAAAGATAGCTACTAAGCTGCTGATTTTATCTGCCTGACTTCAGTAGCTGACTTCAGAAGCTCATAAAGGACTAGGCCTGCGGAAGGAGTGAGTCACTGACCCCAGCAAACGTGTATCCATTTTGCATTGGTCAGTGAGGTGAGGAAGGTCAGCACATGTATTTTAAGTAGAGGAAGCTGAATACTAAAGAAGAAATATGCAGGTGCTTTATTTGCCAATTCACAAAAGGATTCAATTGTCCACTCTACTGAAATAAATCATGGCTTGTCATATGTATTCTCTGTGTATTTAAAATATATATTGCTAATTTGTTTTTTATTATTTTAGTTGCCACTAGAAGTACTGATAAGTATATATTCTGAAATGTACCTTACTAGTGTTTACTGGGGAAAATTCCTGTGACAAAAGACAGAGAGAGATTGTGATATATAATTGACTAGGGCTTAGTTAGAAAAAGATGTCAAAAATTGTATACAACACATCACGTATCTGAAAATATTATATTTTAACATAGATTCTGTTAGATTGTTATGCTGAATCATAACGTTCCTATAAAATAGTTTCTTAGCTGTTAATTTAGGAAAAATCACTGCTCTGATATTCCTCCGGTCCAATATTCCTGAGTACTTATGCAATACAGCATAGACAGTATTATGTTCCAACATAGTGCTGGACGTCTGTATTAGTGTCCAAGGACTGCTGTAACGAAATACTACAAACTGGGTAGCCTAAAACAACAGAAATTTTTCTCTCACAGTTCTTGAGGATGGAAATTTGAAATCAAGATATTGGCAGCAATAGTTCCTTTTGGAGACTCTGGTGAGAAACTGTTCCATACATTTCTTCTAGCTTCTGGTGATTTCTAGCACTTCTTGGCTTCCCTTGGCTTTAGATGCATTACTGCAATCTCTGTGTCCATCTTTACAGGGTATTCTTTGTTCTATGTATCTTTATGTTTTCACATGGCCTTCTTAAGGGGATACCAGTCATTAGATTTAATCCAATATGACCTCATCTCAACTTAACTAATTATATCTGCAAACACCCTATATCCACATTAGGTCACATTCTGAGGTTTCTGGTAGAAATGCATTTTAGGGGGATACTATTTAACCCAATTCAAACTCTTAACAAATTATCATTAAAGATCATCAAAGAAAAATGTATATTACATACATCAAACATTATGTCTGAAAAGTATGCCAAAATTTTCCCTGACACTGGGTTTGTTGCAATGTTCATAAGTGCTCAGGAACTGAAAAAATACTAACTTGTACTCCAGTACGTTTCTGGAAGCCAAATCTTAGATGTCCAGCACTGCTAAACCACATGTATATCTAGTTCAGATTTTAATAATTAGTATTTATTTAATAACAACAGCTTTTTTTAGTTCTAGTAACAAGTTTTTCTTCATTCTGACTTCCTACTTTGATGATGGTAAATGCTTCAATTTTTCTGTGACCTTTTACTATAAATGAAATTATTTTCAAACTTAATCTCTTTCAAAAAATTTCTGCCACCATTAGATTATTCCCTGCCTACCCTCCTATCCCATATAACAACCCATTTAACACGGTCTAATTCACCCAAACAGATAGACATTATAGAGCAAGATGTCTGCTTGATTTTTGTGCTAAACTATTGTAAATAGTTTGCTTTCCTAATTACCTGTGATGGAATTATCAGGATATATATGTAACAAAAGGTTCATTATTTCTGTTTTCAAATAGCAAAACAACATGAAATATGAAGTAATTTCCATAAAGAATCACGCAGTAATATAGAACAGATATTTGTGAATAAACAGTGTCAAGTTTCTCCCAAATTCCACATTTGATGTCATGTATTCTGTGGGAAACTGTGTGCTACATATTGAATTCTACAATGTGTGATGTTTTGAAAATTCTATGGAAACATAGTCTAAATTGATAAGTTAGGAGAAATTTTCCTGAAATATGTTAAATTGAAGTGATACCCAGTCATGCTGTGGAATATATCTTAGAAATCATTTCCTAGGAGATATAATAATTTAAAAAGAGCTATTGGGATTAGAATGTTTGTTGTTAATGACTTGAAGGGTAAAATCCGATAATTATCTGATACTCTGACAAAGCTTCTCTTTCCTCTCGGGGTATGGCTTCCAAGATATACACAGATCTTCTGTTTCCTTATTACAAAAGACATTCTAAGGCACCTCAGGTGCCAATGATTTGTTATTTATGCTAGTGAAAATAATGCTTTATAAAAGCACAATTTTTACAAATTATTTCAAGTCACGGCATCTTTACAAAGGTCTGTAACAAGCGCCTAAGAGGCTTCTAAGAATAATGCTGTACCTAAATGATGTGTAGGTATGAATGAATTTGAATTTGAGAAAGGGAGAGGGAGAGAGAGAAAGAATGTTACTGTGTGTGTGTGTGTGTGTGTGTGCACGCTTTGTTTTGATTGGTGAGGGGGTAGAGAGATGCTTTTTATCTTATGGATGTCTTTACAATAGGATAATAGGATATTAAGAAATGGAAATATATTTTCCAACAAAAAAATAATTTTCATTGAGTATGGGAAATATAGCTTTCATTTTTCTGTATTAAGGTTGTGGTAAAAAAAAAACGCTGAAATTTAGTTTTAATATATCTGTTGTGTAATAAAAAAGATTTAAAATATCTATTACATAGGTAGAAATGAAATTTCCATCTAAAACATCTGAAAAATAGGTCAGCAACAGAAACTATTCAGCAACAAAAACTATAATTCCAGAATTTTGAATTTAAAAAAAAAATCTTTTTCTATATTCGAAAAATAAACCTCTTACTCGTACCTTAATTTAAGCATTATGACCCAACAGGATCAATTTTAGGTGCATATAATTACCTCAATATTAGATGCACATGGAATCCTTCTTTCTATTGTCTTTATTACCTATCCTGTTATTTTAGGTTTCAGTGTTTTTATAACCAAATTTTAGGGCTAAATCAATATCCTCTTAGAGCACATGTGAAATCTTCTTAATTTTGCTGATTGAGGACTCTGAAGTCACAATCATGCTCTTACTCTCTCCATGTCACAGATTTTTAGTGCCTCAGCCAAAATTAGAATTACTGACCAATAGTCCAGTGGACATTCCATTGACCCATACCACCACACCAAAATGCTGCTGTTGACATACTACCTGCTTCCCACTTTTGGTTCTTCATTGTCACTTCATAGCTAAGATATTCTTCAGGAAACTATGGCTCGTTTTTCCTGTATACACAGATGCATATTGGCTATATACATCCATTTTAATTTTAGGTTTATTGTACAATAAATGCTGTGTAGTATAACATCGCATGAAACATAGCTAAAAAGATTATTGTGGGTTTTTCCTGAAAAACAACTCATATTTGGTAGACAGAATTTTGGAGAACATGTTCACAAAGATTTATGGGTGATTATAATGCTTTCTTTTGCTTCTGTTGAAATTTTTTGCATAAAACAAAAATAATTCACATATGTTCTTTTTTTTCTGTCCCTTATAAAGACTGGAGTTTGCACAATACATTTTCACTCCTGAAAATAAAAGGGAAAATTAATTTACACATAATGATCTGCCCTAGCTCCTTTTTGCTGTTCTTTCTTGTTCTTCATTTGACTTCCAGCTTTTCCTATCATGTGCTTAGAATTTTTATTTTACTTACTTGGCATGGTCTCTTTCTTTTTATTTTTAATTTTTGAATAAATTTATTACCATGATAAAAATATTAAGTATATCAATACTCACTTTTACTAGAAAAAGGATTTTTGTGCATAAATAATTTTCATAAAGTGCTGAAGTCATTGATTTAATCACCACTTCTTAAAACATAGCATCCTTATAGTTTTCTGGGGAAGATTGTGACATGAACATATTTTTGACTTTTTCTTCTTAGCCTTGTTGAGATGATTAAGGGGAAGTAAATAGCAAGGAAAGCTTACATCAACACTGGGAACTAGTGAAGAATGTTAAATACATTCCAAAAACTCTAAGGAAACAATGCATGCTCAAGGGAAACAGATACAGAAAACCTTGAGTTTTAGAAAAAACTCTAAGTTAGAGGGGTAAGAGCTGAATATGCAGGAAGTCCCTGTGAAAGCAAAGAATACACCCCATTAATGGCCAACGTTCATTGAAATTAGGGAGTAGTTACTATGAGAATCTGTTTTCTTTGAGTGAAAATTGTATTAGTGATTTTTAAAATTTGAACTTTACTGTGATTTCTGCATATTTTGACAATATATAGTATTTTATAATTAGGAAAATTTATACCAGTTATACAAAAAACTGATATTGAGCATTCCCTGGGTTTATGACCTTATTTAAATTCTATGCAGTACAGAAAGTTGAAATTTACTCTAAAGAAAAATAATCCAGATCATCTCAGCTTTGCTAGGTCAAGAGTTATAAGAGTAATTATTTTCTTGTTTTAGTCACACTCCCACTGATATTGGTGCCAGATCTGGCAGGTATATAGGTGTACACACCTCACCTTCATCAATCAAGTAGTTAAGCAAGAATGTTGGACAAAAGTATAAACTTGTTGAAATTTTTGAGGAAAAATTTTAACACTGTAATCAAAAAGAAAACTCAGAGAGGCATAAACATGATATCACTGAGTACATGATTGTATAGTGTAGAAATTCTTAATATGAGAATATTATTTCATCTACACTTTTAAACTTTTCTCTGTAGAGGTAAAAATTCCACCCTTTGGTGGCAAATGCAACATGATTATTTCCTATTTTATCATGCCATCACAAAGGATCTCCTCATGGTAAAATAATACAGCCAAGAATGTAGTATAAGTTATTTCCAGCAGTACCAAAGTGTGGCTGAAGAAATAAAAATGGTAGGTTAGAAAATCAAACAACAGAGACAGATATTAAAGGACAAAACAAAGTAGAACAATAGTATATATTTTAACCTGAGCTTTGAAAAGATAAAGTGCATATGGAAAGGAAGGAGGTAGTGGTGAAAATAATTTTCTAGATGAAAAAATGTATCTACAAAGCAGGTTACTGGTAGCATAGCAAGATTTCAACATGAAAAAAAATACTGCCATGAAAATAGAAAATATATAGCCTTGTAGTACAGCTTGAAGTCTCATGAAGTGATGCCTCCCAATTTGTTCTTATTCCTTAAAGTTGCTTTGGCTATTTGGGGTCTTTTCTGGTTCCATATGAAGTGTAGAACTATTTTTCCTAGATCTGCAAAAAATGACATTGTTATTTTAATAAGGATTACATTAAATCTTTAATTCACTTTAGGTAATATAGACATTTTAACAATGTTGATTCTGCTGATCTATGAGCATGATATGTTTTTTCATCTGTTTACATCCTCTGCAGCTTCTTTCCTCAGTGTTTTGTAGTTCTCCCTGTGGAGGTCTTTTACCCCCTTACTTAGATATATTTATAAGTATTTTACTTTCTTGGTTGCTATTGTGAATAGTATTTAGTCTTTGATTTGGTTCTCAGCTTGATAGTTGTTGGCATATATGAATGGTACTAATTTGTGTACATTAATTTTGTAACCTGAAACTTTGCTGAATTTGTTTATCAATTCCAGGAGTCTCTGGGCAGAGCCTTTGGGGTTTTCTACATATAAGATCATATTCTCAGAAAATAGTGATAGTTTGACCTTTTCTTCCCCATTTGGATACCTTTGATTTCCTTCTCTTGTCTGATTGCTCTGGCTAGGACTTCCAGCACTATGTTGAATAGAAGTGGTGATAGTGGAAAACCTTGTCTTGTACCAGTTCTAAGTGAGAAAGCTTTCAATTTTTTCCTGTTTAGAGTATGATGTTGTCTATGGGTTTGCCATATATGGCTTTCATAATTTTACGGTAAGTACTACAAAAAAGAGAAATAGATCTATGGATCAGAACAGATAACCCAGGTATAAAACCATTCTTACATTGCTATCTGACCTTTGAAAAAACAGAGAACAACATACACTGGAGAAAAGAATCCCTATTCAGTAAATTGTGCTGGGGAAATTGGATAGCCACATGTAGAAAACTGAAACAGGATCCACACCTCTCACCACTCACAAAAATTAATTCACAACGGATAACAGACTTAAATCTTAAGATGTGAAACTATAAGAATTCTAGAAGAAAATATTGGAAAAACTCTTCTAGATATCAGCCTAGGCAAAGAATTTATGAAGAGGTCCCCAAAGGCAATCACAGCAACTACAAAAATTAACAAATGGAACTTGATTAAGCTAAAACGCTTCTGTGCACCCAAGGAAACAATCAGTACAGTGAATAGACAACCTGCCTAATGGGAGAAAATATTTGCATGATATATTAATACATATGATAAAGGGCTGATAAATATAATCTATAAAGAATTTAAACAAATCAGCAAGAAAAAAATCAAATAACCCCATTAAAAAGTGGACAAAAGACATGAAGAGAACATTTTCAAAATAAGATAGACTAATGTCCCATAAACATATGAAAAAATGCTCAAAGTCTCTAATCATCAGGGAGATGTAAATCAAAACCACAATGTGATATCACCTAACTGCAGTGAGAATGGCTTTTATCAAAAAGCCCCAAAACAACAGATGCTGGAATGGATGTGGGGAGAAGGGAACACTTATACACTGTTGGTGGGACTGCAAACTAGTATAACTTCTATGGAAAATAGTAGGGAGATACCTCAAAGAATTAAAAGTAGACTTATTTTTTGATCCAGCAATCCCACTATTGGGTATTTACCCAAAGGAAAAAAATGTATTTTATCAAAAAGACACATGCACTCAAATGTTTACTGCAGCACTATTCACAATTGCAAAGATGTGTAATCAACCCAAATTTCCATCAATACATGAGTGAATTAATAAAATGTGGCATATGTATACTATGGGGTACCATGCAGCCATAAAAAATGGTGAACCTTTTGTAACAACCTGGATGGAACTAGAGACCATTCTTCTAAGTGAAGTATCACAAGAAAAACAAACACCACATGTACTCACTATTAAATTGGAGCTAATCTAACACATCCATGTGCACATATGGTAATAAAGCTCAATGCAAATCAAGTAGGTAGGAGGGGAGAAGGAAGGGACAGGCAAATTTATACCTAATGGGTAGAATGCATGCTACCTTGCTGATGGGCACACTTATAATTTGGACTCAAACTGCACAAAAACAAATCATGTAATCAAAATGCTTACACCCCTGTAATATTCTGAAATAAAAAATGAGAAATACAGACCTCTATTAAAAAAAAAACTCCACAATTTTGTTTTCAGTTACTCTTTAGCCATAATTTATTTCAAACAAATTAGATAATGAGATAAATGTTATCAGCCCCCCAAGAGTTATTAGAAAATACGGAATACAGTTTCAAAATTAAAATTTGCTCAATTTAGGAGATAGTTGAGTTTTTAAGGAGGGTAAGTCTAAAAACCTGGTTTCTGGTTGCTACTCTCTATATATAAGTTGGCTGTTTTATTCTACATAAGTTACTAAAATTGAGCTAATATATGTGTGATGGTTAATCTTTGGTGTCAACCTGACTCGATTAAGGGAACTCCAGATAGCAGTTAAAGCATTATTTCTGGGTATATCTGTGAGGATATTTTGAAACAAATTAATACTTGAATAAGTGGACTAACTAATGATCTGCCCTCCATGCAAGTGTGCACCATCCAATCCACTGAGGGCCCACATGGAACAAACAGACAGAGGAAAGACAAATTTGTTCTCTTCTGGAGCTGTGACACCCTTCTTCTCCTGCCCTTGAATATCAAAACTTAATATTCTCTGGTGTTTGGACTCTGGAACTTGTACTAGCAGACCCATGAGTTCTCAAACCTTTGGGCCTCAGATTAAAAGTTATACCATCAGCATCCCTGGTTCTAAGGGCTGTGGACTTTGAGCCATGCTACCAGCTTCGTGGTTCTCTAGCTTGCAGATGGCTTATCATGGGGCTCCTCGGCCTCCATAATTGTGTGAACCAATTCTGCTAATATCCCCTTTCATATATGTATACGAAGGGTGTCTGGAAAGTATCCAGCCATTGTCAATATGTAATTTTCATATTACATGGCTGGATAATTTCCATACAGCCCTCATATATCTATATCTATTTATGTCTCTATCTATCAATCTATCTAATTGGTTCTGTTTCTCTGTAGAACTCTGAGTAATGCAACATGGGAAATCACTTGGAAAAATTTAGAGTGGCATATAACCAGTTGTTATTATAATATGTATTAGTATATATGATGATATACATATTAGTGTATTTTAATTAGTTGCTACTTTAAGTCATAATAAGATATGAAAAATAGTAAGTCTTTTCAAAGATAAATCAAGTTGTTAGAATATACTGGATAATACATATTTTTGTATTTTTTTGCATAATAGATTTTAAGACACAGAAACTTCATTTTGGATAAATCTACATACTTGAAAATACTGAAGCTGTTGACTTCTTGTAGTCTTGCCTAGTTTTGAATTATGGGAGAAAAGCTTTAATGTTTAAAATCTATAAATGAATATTTAATAATGTTTATGGTTAATTATTATATGTACAAACCATCAATTTTCTTTCCAGAGAACTACTCTGTGGGGATCAATCATTCATCAATCATCATTTAGACAGAGGTGAGCCAGGTGATGGCACCAGGAAACTACTTACATTTATTTGACTATCTTAGCAATGACTGAATCATACTTTCCAGTACGAAGTCCTCTCTTGGAACAGTTTTGTGTTCTTTGGCCAACAGGCATGTCACAATGTGCCATGTTTTTTATTTCTTTAAGGTACATAGGAATTGAGAATTGTTCCTTGTCACTTATAAAATTATAAAGCAGAGCCCGGAGATATAAAGACCTTGCTGAAAGTTTCTCAACTAATCAGTCATAAGTAAAGTCCAAGTCCCCTGATTCTCAGGCTGGTACATTTTCCCTTGCACTATGCACTTTGTTAGGAATGGAGCAATCACTAACTGGAATAACATTGTAGAGTTGGAACAAAGGCGTAATTCTTTTGATGTTGGCATCAGTGCCCTGGGAATAGAAAATTGGACTGTTATAGTCATGTTGTGCACTCATTGAATCCTAAAATGTGAATTAAATATTCTATGTGCCTTGGTATCCAAAATTCATACAAGTGGCTCCAAAGTAGGAGTTTGTGCTACTCAGAGGTGCTAAAAAGCTTCCGGAATAAAAATTTTAAACTTCTATTAACTAAAAGTAAGAAAGTTAAACATTACTAATACAAATAGACATGATCTATGTAAATAAATTAGAATAAATATACATATATTGAGCGTTCATGCTCAACATCACTTTGCTGATATAGGTACATAATCAAAAACATATGTACAGAGATCAAATTAAATCTCCATAAGTACATGAATACATTATTTATATTGATAAAATTAAGAGGTTCAGAGTAAGTTTTTAGAATGCTTTTTTACCATATTATCAAATTATTATGAGGAGTCATACATTAATCTACCCATTCATTAACTCAGATTTGTTATTTTAAGCACTTGTTGAATGATGACTGTGTGCTAAACATTATGGTAAATGCTATGGCTACAGCTGTGAAGGAGCTTGGCCCCTGCCCTCACAGGTCCCTGCTTGTTATCTAGTTATGCAAATTTTGAGTTTTTAAAACTAGGTATAGGATTTCAGAGGTTGTCCTAGCAACCAAACCCCTATTTTTATAGCTAGGAAGCCAACTAAGAGCGTTTAGATGTCTTATATGTGTTAGGTTAAGTGATTTTTGGTTTCAGAATTTTCACAAATTATAATACGACGTGATCCATCTCTTTCCTCTTGTTATTTTTTCTCTCTTCACCCATCAAGCACTCAGTGGGCAAGTCCTTCCCTGCTCCTTCCCCACTGGAGTTCCTAGAGCCTTCATAAGTGTTAGCCAGCACAGACCTACCTTGTAACACCAGTATTCCACTTCTACTCCCCAATTACACTCAAATTCTTGAAGCTATTATTGGCGATAAATTATGTGATAACATTGGTTTATTTTTTAAATATTTATGGCTGCCAATCTACTTAACTAAATTATAATTCTATAGCATTCACTTTTATGAAATACTTAGAAAGTTTCAGAGACTGTGCTATCAAAGGATAAATGATTTATGGAGTCCCTACACTATGCTTAGTATAGAACTGACCATAGTGTTGGTGTTTAGTAAATGTTGATTCCATACATTAAAATGTTAATCTTCACAAGAACATCCACATTTTATAAAAATTAGTATACTGGAATGGAAATAGAGTGAGATTTGGAATCAAATATTTTTTTTTCTTTTTTTTATCATTAATAACAATTTAATTTTACAGAATCAAAGAGTCTAACAGTATATCTTGTTAGATACAGTATGTCCTCATAATGTATACATTATTTCTTGTACAATGATATGAAATAATATGGGAAATATTTATGATAAATTATTAAGTGAACAATGCAAGTTAAAAACAACAGTTTCATATTTTTTTCCCCACACCCCCTTTCCCGAGTCAGCACCTTCAGTGTTACCACTCCCCAAACGGTGCGCAATGCACTCATTGTGTAGGCATACCCCCATCCCCTCCCCCACCCCCCACCTCAGTCTGATGTCCAATTGGTGTCGTTCCCAGATTTGTATTTAGGTGATGATCAGGGAAACCAATTTTCTGGTGAGTACATGTGATGCTTGTTTTTCCATTCTTGGGATACTTCACTTAATATAATGGGTCCCGACTCTCTCCAGGAGAACCATAGAGATGTCGTGTCTTCATTCTCACTGGGGTTAAGTGATATCTCCTTGTGGTTTTGATTTGCATTTCCCTGATGATTAGAGATGTTGAACACTTTTTCATATGTTTGTTAGCCATTTTTATATCTTCTTTTGAAAAATTTCTATTCATATCCTTTGTCCACTTTTTGATAGGGTTGCTTGATTTTTTCTTGCTGATTTTCCTGAGTTCTAAATAGATTCTTGTTATCAGTCCTTTATCTGATGTGTAGTATGCAAAAATTTTTTCCCATTCTGTAGGTGGTCTGTTTATTCTCTGGACTGCTTCTTTGGCTGTGCAGAAGCTTTTTAATTTAATCATGTCCCATTCATTTATTTTTGTTGCTGCTGTGATTGCCTTGGGGGTCTTCTTCATAAATTCTTTGCCTAGGCCAATGTCTGTAAAAGTCTTTCCTACATTTTTTTCTAGAATTCTGATTGTATCACGCCTAAGGTTTAAGTCTGTTATCCACCGTGATTTGATTTTTGTGAGAGGTGAAAGCTGTGGGTCCTGTTTCAGTCTTCTACAAGTGGCTAACCAGTTCTCCCAGCACCATTTGTTGAATAGGGATTCTTGTCCCCAGAGTATATTCTTTCCCGCTTTGTCAAAAATTAGGTGACTATATGAGGATGGTTCTATATTTGGATTTTCTGTTGTGTTCCATTGGTCTGTGTCCCTGCACTTGTGCCATCAAATATTAATTTCATTCATTTTTTACTTACCTTCTAGTGACCTTTGTTAAGTTCTTTAATATCAACCACAGTTTTTGAATATTTAAAATAGCACTAACAGCATCATCTCACTTCCAAGTAAAAAGTCATATAGTATTAGCATTACAATTAGGCAAATTGTCTTAGCATTGGATATAGTAGGCACTTATTAATTTAAAAAATAGTTAAAATTAAGAAATAAATCTCTAACAGGAAATATTTTTTAGTGTAAAACTATATGAGAAATATTGATGAGGCTAATTGTTTCTCAATATGGGAAGAATCACATTGATAAATGTCCCATTAATTAGGCATATGATATACACAGGTGTGAGACAGGTAAGAATCTACATATACCTAAGAACATATGATACGTAAGAATACGTAAGAACACGTATGGAACATTCTATTTTAATAAAACTCATTTCATGTGGTTTTGGCTGCCTAAAACAAAAGAAATAAGGTAAAATTTAGAAAAATAATCTTCCTTCAGAGAATAAACAAGAGGAAGTGTATTATATTTAGTTTGAGAGAAGGGTACCCCACAGATTATACTCTATGGACTTTGTTATGAGAACATTCCTAGTGGTCTGAGACAGGTAGGTTAAAATAGTTATCAGTAATGTTTTAGTCTATTTGTGCTGCTATAACAGAATATCACAAACTGGGTAATTTATAAAGAAGAGAATTTTATTTTCTCAGAGTTCTGGAGGCTGGGAAATCCAAGATCATGGTGCACAAAGGTTTGGTTGTCTGTTCAGGGCTGCTCTCTTCTTCCAAAGAAAGAAGAGGACAAGCTAACCAAATGCCATGTGAAGGCTCTTTTGTAAGGACCTTAATCTAACTCATGAGAAAGGAAATCTCATGGCCTAATCACCTCCTAAGGGCTGTACCCGTTAACACTATCACATTAACATCTCTGAATTTTGGAGGGGATACAGTCAAATGATAGCAAATATCTTACTCTTCTTAGAAAAGTATTATTTTAATGATCATGAATCTTTAACCTCCAAATCAATATTTTTTATTAAAAAATAAGTTCGTGGAATGATTTGAGTGCAGCTCATAGACTAGTTAAGCCTGTAGATGCCCAGGAGCTGTGAAGGCTTTAGAGATTCACGTGTCAGCAACTAAAAGTCAACCTCTTTGAAGTACCATCCTCAAATCAATCAGTTCCAGAGATGACAGGGAAACTTTACTGACAATCCCAACAAGTTTATATGAGGTATAGAATGAGCATTTACTTAAAAAAATGGAGAATTCTCAAGTATTTGTACATGTCTGTTAAAAAATATCTTATGAGCCAAATTACTATCATAACTATACACTTACTTTAAATTGAAATATGCAACTTTAATATTCTTATAACCATGGCCATGGTACAAAACAACTTTGTGTTAGTTAGGCTCCTTCAAGAAAAAGATGCCTAGATGTGAAAAGCTGAATGAGGCAAAACTGCTCTGAAAGATAAAGAAGAGAGCAAGAGTAGGTAAGGGAGACCCTTCAGTCTACCATGCAGCCAGGCTGATGGAATACTATTCATGCTGTTTGTACCCATGTGTATATATCTACAGGATTCCCTATAAGTGGAATCACCCCATCACAGGTTATTTCTTTTAAAATCAAATGTTTTATTTGGAGATAATTGTAAATTCTCACACAATTGTAAGAAATAATGCAGAGATTCACCCAGTTTTCACTAATAAAAACTGTAAAACCAGAGTAAATAAAGCAATTGAGATATTGACATTGATACAGTCCATCTACCTTATTCATATCTCTCCAGTTTTACTAGTACTAATTAATGTCTAAGTAGGCAATATGAGTACGTGTATGCATGTGTGTGGGGGGTGTATATATTTTCTACACAATTTTGTTACAAGTGTAGGTTCATGAATGCACTACAACAGCCAAGATACTAAACAGTTTCTTTACCACAAGGATCTCTTGTATTGTTCTTTCATATCCACACTCACTTCTCTCTCTTAATTCATCCTAGCATATGGCAACTATTAAACTGTTCTCCATCTCTATAATTTTGTCATTTCAAGAAGGCTATATAAATGGAATCATAGAGTATGTAACCTCTTGGAATTGATATTTTTCATCAGCAAAATCCCCTTGCAATGTATCTGAGTTGTTGTGTGTATCAATAGTAGGGTTTTTTTTTTTTTTATTACTGAGTAGTATTACATGATATGAATGTATCACAGTTTGTTTAACCATTCAACCATAGACAGGCATCTGGGTTATTTTCCATTTTTGGTTATTACAATAAAGCCTTTAAGAACATTCATTTACAGGATTTTGTGTGACCATACATATCCATTTTTCTGGTATAAATGCCCATGAGTGCAATTAGTTGGTTGTGTACTAATTGCATATATAGTTTTATAAGAAACTGCCACACATTTCCAGAGTGGCCATATGATTTTACAGATGCTACATCCTTGCCAGTATTAGCTGTTTAAATTAAGTTCCATTATTTTGCCTATGGATGTCCACTTGCTCCAGCGCCATTTGTGGAAAAGTCCATCTTTCTTCCACTGGATTGCTTCCCTTCTTTGTCAAAAATTAGTTCTGGACATTTGCTTGAGTTTTTTTCCGGACTCTCTATTGTATTCCATTTATGTGTGATCTTTCCTTCTACCAATACCAGACTTTGTTAATCACTATAATATAAGCCTTAATATTGGTTCACAGGTCATTTTTATCTGAGCATTTTAAAATTTTACAAATATAGCTAAATTGTTCTCCTTAAGACTTATTTAAAATTCCACTAGCAATATATCAAGGTACCTGTTTCTCCATACTCTCAATAATAACAAATATTATTACCTTTTTTATAATTACCTGATATGTAAAATATGTAAAATAAATAACTTAACTTTAATTTCCATTTCCCTCCCTATAAGTAAGGCTGAGCACATTTTCATAGTCATTTATATTTATTTTCTAAGAAGTATTTGTTCATATATTTTTTCCCATTTTTCTATTGAAGTTTTTGTGTCTTTATTATTTTAAGGACTGCTGTTAATAATATTAGCATTTTTTATGATTTGGAGATATACATGTATTTTTTTTTTTTTTTTTTTTTTGGTAAATTTGAGGTGTATCTTTTGCCTTTACTTATAAGGCAGCTTTCAGTGCAAAATATTCGGATTTTCATAAAGTTAAAATTCTCAAACTTTTCTTTTGTCACTCTGGTATTATAATTATAAAGCACTTTTTTAGACTAATTATTTAGATTCTCTGTATCTTAGTTTCTTCCTGCCCAGTAGGGGAGAATAATAATACCTATGTCATATGGTTGTTGTAAGTATGAACTCAGTTAATACATACAAAGTTCTCAGAACAGAGTTGACACATAAAAGGGCTATTTTTATTATTTTAAAATGCTGAACTATATAATGACTGTTAAGAAACCAAAGAAAGGAATTCCAGAGAAGTTCACCAACTAAGTGTAAAAGGTAGTGATCTTTGGGGATAACTGGTTCATATATTGGAAATAGAGAAAAAAACTATTTTTTCTTGGGGAAAAAAAAAAACTTCTTATGTATGAAAATAGCACAGTGTGGACAGAATTCTTTGATAAACTCTGAAAGACCCATTAGCCTGTATAGTCCTCTCCCTCTGAATGTGGCAGGACCTATGACTATGATGGATGTCACTACATGATTGGTCATGTTATATGGAAAAGGTGAAGGAATCTTGCAGATTTAATTAAGGTCCTAAGTTAGTTGGCTTTGTGCTAATCAAAAGGGAGATTATCTCTGGTGGGTTGACCTAATCAGGCAAGCCTTTTAAAGAGGATCTGGAGGTCAGAAACTCGCTCTCCTGCTGGCCTTGTAGCAAGCTGCCATGAATTCTACAGCTGCGAGGATGTTTATTTTTCCAACAACCATGTGAGCTTGGAAGTGGACCTTAAGCGTCAGATGAGCCTGCAGCCACCATTATTACCATTACCATCATTATTTCATTCTCAGAGACCCTGAACAGACGGTCCAGCTAAACAATACTCACATCCCTGACCCCTGAAAACTAGAAGATAATAAGTGGGAATTGAGTTGAGCCACGTTTGTAATAATGTTTTAAGCAGCAATAAAAAATGAATACACATACCAAAAGGGCAAAACATAAAATGTCTCAAGATGCTATACAAAATCTTTCAAATAAATAAGGAGATGATTTAATGGGTAAAAGTAAGGTCAAGGAATGTTTGCTTCTAAAATGTGTATTAAAGGAGTATGTGCTAGACATGCTTCCATTTCTTTTCCATTATTGTTGCTCATTCCATTGCTGGTTCACATATAACTGATTTCACCTCTCATGATGTGTCAAGCATTGCAGAGTTAACTGCAATGAAAATGTCAAATGGGATGGATTCAGAGAGGCTTCAAGAGCTCATGCGACATACATCCAACAGTTCGGCATGTATACACCAACCTGCTGTACATCAAGGACTTGACTCTTCACAAAGGCAGGCTAATAACCTTCATTACTCTCTGACATAATGAAAGAAGTTCTGATGAAGACTTGAAAAAACAACAGAAATAACTTGATCTAGGAGTTACAGATAAATCAAAGGTAGATAGAAGCAGTATATGTTAGTTAAAAAACAAATGTAATTCCCATCTAATCAATGATCTATCCATAAACAAAGAATTAATCAAAACAGTATAGATCCCCCTCAAAGAAATAGAAGCTAAGCAAATTATAGCTCTGGCAATATTTGATGGTGAGATAGAAGTGTTGCACAAAAATATATTCATGTAAAAGAAAATGTATTTATGCAATTTGTGTTAGAGATTATAGATTGCTTTAAGATTATAAGGTATATTTAAGCTTAAAAGGTACATTTGTTTCCATTTTGTTTCTAGAACCTAGAGTATTCTGAAGAATAATGCCTTCAAGTGTTAAGATTTTAATTTTGAATATAGATTTGTTGATATCAATTTCTGGTATCTTTGAATACATGTTGATTTCTAGTTACTATTTAACCTCGTCAAAGAAAGTTGAAGGAAAGAAGAAAGAAAGGAAATAAAAAGAAAGGAACAAAGGAAAAAGAAGGCAAGAAATAACTTATTTTTTGAAACATATTTTTACCCTAGTATCTCAAATGCTCTTTCACAAAGAGTTCACAACTATTCTATTGGAATAATGATTGCTATGCATTTTTGGATAAAACATGCAAATAATTAATGAAAAATTAATGGGCATGCTATTTTTATCCAGAACTAAAATATTTTTAGTTTCTAAGTTCCTTCTTGGTACCACGTTTTATTGTAGAGTTTTCACTAGGGTGCAACTAAGGTCCTATGCTCAGTTGAACTTTGCAGGGATGTAAATGATAAGTGAATTATCTATGGACTATTTGTGGTTATCTTTATAATTTGTTTCTGAACTGCTAGGAAGAAGCTTTATTTTTATAATTTTTTTTCTTTTTCCTTTTTAAGCATATTTTATTTGTATAAGTCAAGGACTATAAAATCCAAAGCATTTAATTATTCTGTAGTGTTTATGATACAATATATGGCTCAATAAATTCAACACATGCAAAGTTGATGAGAAAGAGAAAATGTCTTTCTTTATTTAATTTGGAAGGTAGATATGTGGCCATAAAATGCATACTAAATCCAGAAAATATATATTAAATCATCACTTCTTGGTTGTTGATCAAATCATAATTGTTTACTTGGTGAGGGTAAGGAAGAGGGAGGCAATGAGAAGTTAGCAAACAAAATCAGAAAGCATTCAATAAAGATTCCATTTTTATATGGGATGGGAGAATGAACACATGCTATTTCAATTCAAGATCATTTTTACAAATATTGTATTACATTATTATCTTATGGATAAAATTTTACAAAATTTAATTAATTATCTCTTAGAGACGTAAGAATATAAGGGAATATATAGAAAACAACTAAATCATAAGAAACAAAATAAATATAAAAGTATTAATAGAGGCCGATCATTGTAATATTGTGTAAAGAATTTGAGAATGTTTATTGTAATGAATTTAAGAATGGCCCAAATTACAGTTAAATCCTAATGTATTGCTGATATGACTACACACTTTCAACATGACTAAGAGTCTTAGTAGTCTCTTCTGCTCTTTGTGGTAATCTTAGGCACTCCAAAGCATTAAAGATTAAGAAATTGCTCTACTTTACCAAATCCTGGGACAGCTCTGATAATATAATTGGAACTTTTCCCAAATGAATACTAGACAACTATGTCCAACATAGAGGGCTCCCTGTTCATAAAGAGCAAGCCAATCTAGAAAATAAAGTAATAGCTATAGGAAAGGAGTGTTTAAAAGATGGTAGGGATGTATTTCAGTCTAGGTTTATAATTATAGAGAAATCCTTTAGGACCATTCTGCCTTCTGATTCTTACTGTATTTTCATTATGCCATCTTACATCTATTTTTCTGCCAGAATATTATAATAATTCATTGAAGGCAGTGACTTCACCTGCTTATCCTTGAATGGGTCTTAACATACGAGAAGTAGTTACTATTAATAAAGTTTTCTCCTGGTTGTGTGTTATTTTAGACTTATACAAAAGGCAGATCTTCAAATATAAAAGTTAAACTGTGATAACATGTCTCAAAGGAAATAGATTTCCAATTCTCAGCTTGACCGCGTGTGAGTTGTCAGTGCATTGAGAGGCAGTGTGATGTACTGCTTCTGAGATTAAACTTTCTGTATCTGAATCCCAATTATACTCTTTAAACAACTTAGTCTTTCCATGCCTTATTTCCCTCGTGTATGACCTGATGACTAAAAGTGTGAGTCAATGAGTTAAGCACATTATCAATTTGTGCACAATGAAGAATTGCTGGTGTTGAGTTGTTCTGTCAAAGTGTACATTGGTACCACAATGTTTGGGGATATTTGTGAATTATACATAGTTAATGATTGAACTTCTATGAAAATATTGCTTTTATTGTATGAATACTTCTATAACCAAAACTCAGCAACTTTCTCAAAAACATCAGAATATTTTTGTGGCCCACATTAATGAATTAAAATTAAATTATAGCTGTGTTCATTATTTGTGGACTTCTATACCTAAAATTGATATAGTTCAATGATGAGACTCACTATATATCTCCTACCATCAAACGGGCTGGAAAATTGCCAGAAATTAGTGGCAGAGGTGCAACTAAGCATGGCCTAGCCTGTGGAGTCTAAAAAGAAGTGTTTTGGTAGTAGTAGAATCTTAAGGATATTCGCATTTGTATTGTGTAAAAAATTCTTAACAAAGAGCTGGACACAATGAATATATTTTTCTTAGGCAGCAGAATCTCATTCAACAAAATCAGTAAGACTTTAGGCAATTGGAAATTTTCATGACATCAGTTGCCTTACTGACTCTTTAGTGGAATTTTCTTGTTCTTATTAGTGGGATTCTTTGTTCTTTTGTTTCTCTATTCCTTACACAAGGTGAAACCAGGTATACTGTGCTATGTTATCAAAGCATGTCCTTGCCTCATAAAATGTACATAGAGTTTGATGAGTCAACTGATGTTGATGATTCTGTTGTTACTAATATGTATGAAGTAAGTAAAGAAGAAAATGATCACAGACTAGTGACAGTGCTTTGAAAAGATGTGATTAATATGAAAGGAATAAATAAATATGTTCAATCATGTTATAGATGTCTTTAGGAAGTCTAGATAAGCAAGGATGCCTTTTGCTGGCTACAAAAAGCAATTGTGATATTTTGTGTCTATGAAAAGAAAGTGTGATGATCATATGATTCATGTTGTACCATTATACACTTGCTATTTAGACTTTGTTGATGAATTTAAAATATAGATTTTTCTAGTACATAGTGCAAAGCACAGTAAATAGCATTATAAGTATACTCTGAACTATTGTCTCCTTGGAAATTTTATCAAAGAAATAGATATAAAGCAAATCATTCTTTGACAAACAAATGTGGAGTGGCAGTTTTGGGGTGAGATAGTTACTAACATTTTTTAAAGGAGTAAAAATGATACTTTAGTTTATGACCGTGCAAAACAGAAAGCTGCTCTTTCTGCTAGCAAATATGGTAAATGCATTTTTTCATACGTGATATCAATAATTATATGAAAGTAAGTGGTAAAAACACTAGAATACAAAAAATATTTAATATTTTAGAAGAACTATGTGTTTTGACAAAGCACTTCAAAAATATATTTTAACTAAATTTCATTTTCTTGATAAAACATTTCTTTTAGAAAAGGAAACACTGTTCATTGTATTTGATGTGACAGTATTAGCTTGATCCTTTCATTTTAACTTGCTCAGAGATAGTGATTGATACATAAGTCTATCCTGGAACCCGAGTAAAGTTTGAATTAATGAAGCTTTACTATTTAATTTGTTTTATTAGCTCTATTGTCATAACTAGCAAAGTAACTAAATACATGAAAAACTGGAGCACTTTATTTTAGAGTAAGGGTGTGCAAATTACTGTCCTCAAAGACATCCCAAAATAAAGCATGCTCCACTCACCAGTCGAAACAGCTCAGTATTTCAGCCCCCTAAAATGCCAAGCCTACATTCAAAGGGCAAGTGCCATTTGCTACTGAAACCCAAACTGTTCATAGAGACCTTCAGCTCACCCAAGTCTTTGCCATGTTCGCCACCACTTTCACCTCACTACTACTAGAACACAGCACTGTTATTTTGTCCAAAGGGTAGTGCTGGTTGCAATAGCTTTGCTGTAAGAGTTGTAACACACTTGTAACACTGCCTCCTTGAGAGACAGCTGAAACAAAATTTCCAAGAATTTATCTTACCACACACACTGCCATAGAATCACTTTCCAGGATTGCTGATAGGGAGGAGACATGTGTTTTTATCCTGCCCATTTTAGGGATTGAAGATTTCCTTCTCAGGCTACCGTAGATGCTTCAGATTCTGGGAAGAAGTGTTTGTTCCAAATTCATTGTTTCTTCTTTTGTTCACTGCCTTATACTACAAAATTGTCCTGGATTCTCTACATAGCAGCACATTAGATTTAGCCACACAGCCATTTTAACAGAGACAGCATGTTCTCAGGTAGGCTGGGACTGAGCATGATTCAGAGTCTGCAATTTCATGGACACAATAAGGTCCTCTTTGCATAATCAGACTTGATGTAGGATCAACTAATGGTTATTTCACTTTTTACCTCCATGGTGATTTTTCATACTTCACTTTTTCTTGTCTCTGTGTTTGGGTCACTCGATTCAATCTTATGAATATTAATAATTGAGAATCTTTGGGATGAGTGATTCGGTCCTTATTCTTTCTTATCAAAAGACCTCTGGGCACCTTAGTCAAATCAAGCCCCCATCTCTTTTCAGGGAAATTTAAGACTTGTCAGTTGATACTTTTTCCAAGAGAGGAAAAAATATAATCAGTCATATTGGACAATATACTATTCGTCTTTGACATAGGAAAATCTTCACTATTATGCCTCAGAAAAAAAACTAGTAGCTGCCTAAATAAGTAGTAAAATATGAATGGCAATTCCCAAAGTAGTTCCTCATGTCTTTAATAATACTGAGCAATGCAGGAGTAGAAAAGCCATTGAGCCAATTAACTTTTAAAATATTTAAGACACACATTTTGTATGTATTATTATTATTAGGTTATTAAGTATGTAATATCTACTTTCCTTAAGTACTCCATTTGACAGTTGATATCTCTGACATTCACTTTGATACTTCTTGTTTTATTTTTATTGTGAAAGTACATCCTCATTCTTTCAAGTGCACGTTTTGGTTTGTGATTATCTTTCAATTTTTTTTAGAGTAATTTTTGTAAAGCCATGGATAAGTCAAATATTCATATTATTTTTGAATATGAGTTCTTTTGTGGAACCAGTGCAGTGCAGACAGCTCAAAATGTCAATAAAGTGTTTGGGAAGGATATGGCTAATGAACACACAGTACGTCAATGGTTTGATAAATTCCATTCTGGTGATTTTAATCTTGAAAATGAGCCATGTGGGTGACCTAAGATGAAGGTGAATAATGATAAACTGAAAGCTGTAGTGGAAGCGAATCCATCTCAACCTATGTGTGAATTAGCAGCAAGGTTTGATGTTGCCATTCCAAGAATATTGGACCATTTGAAACATATGGGCAAGGTAAAGAAGCTGGATAGTTGTTGAATTAAACTAGCATCATAAGAGAAATCGTCTTGAAGCTTGCCTTTCTTTGCTGTCACAGCATAAAAGTGAACGATTTCTACACCATATGGTTACATTTGATAAACAATGGATTGTTTTTGACAATTGCAAGCATTTGGCACAATGGTTAGATAAAGATGAAGCACTAAAACACAGTCCAAAACTGAATATTCATCAAAAAAAAAAAAAAAAAAAAAAAAAGCTAATGATGTCTGTCTGGTGGTCCAGCGCTGGTATTATCCAATAGAGCTTCATGAAACCTGGTCAATCGATTACAGCAGCTGTCTGCTGCAACCAATTGGACAACATGATGAGGATGTTTGTGATTAAGCAGCTGAGATTGGTCAATAGAGACAGGCCAACCCTCTTGCAATACCACATGTCACAAAAAAACAATGCTGTTCAAACTACAGAAGCTGGATTTGGAAACTCTCTGTCATCCACCCTATTCACCAGACCTTGCACCAACTGCCTATCACTTCTTCCAGGCTTTGGACCACTTCTTGCAAGGAAAAATATTCAATTCTCAACAAGATGTGGGAAACACTTTTTGTGATTTCATCGCCATTTGCTCTCCAGGCTTCTTGCTGCTGCCATAAGCAAGCTACTATTAAGATGGCAGAACGGTGTTGATAATTTTGGCACACATTTTGTTTAATTGTACTGCTTCTTGTTTGAGATATAATAAACTAAATTTTTAATTCAAAATCAGACATTTCTTATTTAATGACCTAAGATTATTATCTGAAAATTAAAATATAATTTTAGTCTTTTTATATTTATAGTTTTCTTAATTAAAAATAGCATCAATGATTTCTTAAAGAGGTGTGAGAGGAAATTGTGAAACAAATTGCCAGAAAGGTTAAAACTCACTGATCTGGCACTGATTAGGCCATTTGGGCCACATTTATAAAATTAAATAGACAATATGATTTTATTCAATAAATGAATGCATGACTGAACATAATTTACAGATTAAGTACGGCTTACAAATATTATCTGAAAAGATTCCCCTATCTATGAGTTTGATGGAAACCTCATACCTATTTTTTAAATGATACTAAAACTATTCAAACAATGTTTTTAGAAGCATAGTCAATACTTGACATAAAAACTGTGACAAGGAACTAAGAGATTTGTAAAGTTTAAGATATATATTTTAAGCCAGGAAGATCAACATGACCTATTCTCCTGTACGATCTTTATTAGAGCTCAGAGCTAAAGTATTACGATCCTTAAGTTAATGCTATTTCTGCTCAGGCTGTAATGACTTGAGTGAGTCATGCATGCTTTCTCAAGACCCTCTCAGTCCTTGTATCTAATTGAGATTTTCTCTATAAAACAGAAGTGCCTTTGCTATACCATAATGGTATATAAAGACAGTGTTCTTTTGTACCAGGAGGTACACAGTGCCCTGACTTGGATAAGAAAATTTTTTTCCAGGAAAGAATAAAGACCCACACAGAACAAGTTAAAACAGTGACTGAAGGAGTAGGATGCTATTTGGAACATTCATGTTCTCCATCACATTTATCTGCAAATCTTTCTGTACTTTGACTGAATGCAGGACTAAGAATCATATCTTAAGAATTTATGCCTAAAAAAACTCAAAAGAAAACTAAATCATTTTGTAATATATTAGGATATATTCCACTAAATAAATTGTGTTTATGTACATGCAAAATTAACTTTAATACCTAATTAATCACATGTTCCCAGAATTCCAAACCAATTTCTTTTGTATTTGTGTTAATTTCACGGAAGCTTTATGTGACATGTCAGATGATATAAAACCTCAGTCTGTGAATCAATATGAAACATAATGTGTGCTGGACATCTTTTTATACAAGCTGAAATGTCCACTGGCTAGCCTTTGTTTTGGCAGTGACTTAGCATCCTGGTTACCATTTAATTAGACTGTGACATTCCCTTAGTTCTCTATGTCCACTAGCTTCATTAAAAACATGAAAATTTGCCACCAAATGAAAGAAAATATTTTCATTTCAGTTTCAATTCAAATGCCTTAATGACTTAAAAAATTCTTACTTTTGTCATTGTATTGTGCACCCAAAATAGGAATACAGTTTCAGCTTGGTAAGCTCTGACTGACTTATCTTTTATTATACACGGTCTTTGTCCATAAAAGGACTACCTTGTTTGATAACATTCTCACCAATTATAGCACTCCTTTGTACTAAGGCATTGTTTCCAGAAGGCCCCTGTTAAAATGCAAATATGCCATCTGGCAAGCTTTTACCTCATTAGCTCACACCATCACAGCAGCACATATTATGTATCATATTAGATATGGAAGAGACACTGAGCTGATGAACTCTGACTAAGAGAAGATGGTTGGAAACATCCCAAGTAGAGAAAGTGCTTTGGGATATCGCCGAAAGGCAATGGAGCAGAAAGAGGAGGAGAGGAAAATGCATTGTGGGGGGAACCGAAGACAACATTTTCAAGTTTGGCATTTTATCCATGCTCTGGCTGTGATAGATTCACAGACTGCCAGAGCTAGAAGAGAATTTTAGAAATATGTAATCAAATACCTTTACCTTACAGATGAGTAACCTGAGGCTGCAAATAACTAAATGACTCCTCTAACTACCCCTAGCTAGATTCTCATCATTAGCTTTTGAAGTCCAGAGGACTAGCGCTTACCTAATATCTTAGCACTTCACAATGTGTAAAGCTGCATAATTATTCACATGCAATTTCATGTGCATACCTAGTGGATTTTACTTTCCTCAACTACATCAAAATCCCTTAAATTTTCTTTTATATCTTCCCACAGAAGCAGTTAGAGTTAGAATTGTCCCTGTGGTAGTCACTGCTGCCCAAAGTCAGTCTCCCTGCAGAAGCAGAGTTAAGAATTCAGAGGAGTTAAGCTCCCAGGCAACCTTGTCCACATGGCTGTGTGTTAAAGCATTTAGCAAAATTTCTCCTGGGATGATAATCCCAAATTCCTTTTTCCTGACACAGAGAAAAAGTCTTGTGTTCTGTCCTGAAAACCATCCAAGTTCCCCCCAGTTTCTGATGGCTACAGTTTTGGCTATGAATTGTCAAAATTGGAATGTGAGATGGGAACCGACCTAATGCCTGAGGTTACTTTCCAGAGCTCTATTTTATAGGATGGACTTTACTTCTACAGGTCCATAATAAAGATTGTCTACTAATATTTGAGTAGAAGCAGTACATTCATATCTGCCCAAAACAATATGGCTTGGATGTTGAGACAGAGATAGATGAGATTTCTCAGGAATGACCCAGAAAACTGAGATGCTGACATGCTTTCCTCTAACAAGAAAAAATTCAGGATTTTCCTCAAAAGCCCTAATTCCAAATGTTCAATTCCATTGCCCATACTAGGTTTACAACCTGGCACTTGTTTTTCCTGATTATAAATTAACATATTCTACCTGTGCAAAATGTGGACAGTAAAAGAAATATTAAGAGAAATCTAACAGCCTCCTCCACTATAATTCCATTATCTAGAAATAAACTCTCATGTTATATTTCTGTGCAGGAGTGTTAGTTGCGAATTTAGCAGTTCCTCTGTCCCTTTCTGAAGTCTCCTCCGAGAAGCTGAAAACTACATCTCCCAGAATTCCTTATTTGATCTGAATCAAGGTTAGAGTTTTGTAAATGAGAGGCACTGGCAGGAGCTTTTAACAGAAGAAAAAGAGAGGTCATTATTCTTTGGAGAGAGTGGCAGAAAGACTTAGGAGCACACATGAGATTCAAAATGGCTCTCCCAGTGGGGACTGAAGAACTACTCTCTTGGCTGCTGTTGACTGAGATAATTGGTTAGGGTTTCTCAGAGATTATTGAGAATTGCAACAGCTCCTGGTGGAGAAACTAAACCCTAACGTGAAATCCTTCTCACTCGGAATACATAATGTGCCTTCTGTTTCCTTGACTGAACCCTGAGCATATATTTTCCTTTTTTTTTTTTTTTTGGTATTTTTATATATGTATTTTTAAAATTCTGATTTCATTGATTAATATTATATTACATAACTCTACCATTAAATATTTTAATGATTATGTACTATTTAATCATTTTGGGGTCTCTAACCATTCTTAAAATATGACACTTAAGATTAGGCTATTTTCAACAGTACTAAAATGCTGAAATTGACAAAAGCAAACACAATTTTTGTCTATACTTCTGATTATATCCTTCATGGATAGCCATAGATAAATTTACTGGGTCATAAAATAGAGTCACTCTTTAAGGCACTTTATATATATTGCCAGTCTTTTGTTCAGAACAATTGTGCAGATTAAATTATCATCAGCAATATTTGACTGATTTCATTATTCTGCATTGTTAATATTAAGCAATATGTGCATTCTTGTCAGGCCAAGTATTCTGGTATGTAGTTTAGAAAACATAGCCAGCCACCTCTCGTGCTTTGCACAAAGTAGATGTTTCATAGATATCTCATGACAAAATAATAAGAAACTTGGCAGGGCCTTTGCTGAAGTAAGAATGTATTTTAAAACTGATATAAGATTTAGCTTGCACCTAGGATTTCCAAAAGGCAAACCAAAATATGTTTCTTAGACAGAGAGCTGAAAACGCCTATTAAATATTTCTGTTCAGTAGCATATTACTAAATGATTCTTAAATTATCAAGGCAATTGGCAAGAGTTTCAACAAGAGCAGTCTGGTTTGGGGGGCTTTACAAGGGAGATAGAGCATGGAGCACCAGTTGCAGCTGTAGCCAATAAGGCATTGATGACATGCAAAATCCCTTTAGGTTACAAGATGTAAACTTGGTGTCAATGCCACCTATAGATTTTAAGTAAAATATTTAGCCTGTTAGTCCTTTGAGAAGGAGTGTAAAATCTTGAGCAATAGTCTGGCACCCTAAAAAAGAAAACCATCATGATTTTTCTTATGGCTCTGGTTCATTGCCTGGGAGTATACAAAAGATCAATGACTTAAAAATGGTCAACTTTTGTTGTGGTGAGTCAAAAGGTTTAATGTCAAAGTAGAAATGGAGAATAGCTATAAGCTGAGATGGGAAAAGAGGCCCTTTAAAGATGTCTTAAAGACAATCTCAGAAATATGGCAGAATTGTTCTAATAAACAAACAAACAAACAGAAAAACAACACAAAGAACAAAAACTAGTAAGCAAATCAGGTTGGAATTCAATAATAGGAATACAGAAATTGAGCCTTAAGAAAGTTGAATGTGGAATCACAAATAGTAACAAGATGTGCGGGCTAGAAGCTGTAAATTTCTGAGTTGTAACATTCCTGTTGCTTAGTTTAAATATTTTTACACAAAATTTATGACATCACTTAAGAATTGCAACTATAAAATATTATGTATAGAAATAGTAAAAGAATAAATTTTAATTAAAGGTATACCAAGCAAAGATAAAATCTCATAAGTTTATATCTAATCCCTGTTACTTCTTTCTATTTCCCTTGATGTTGATCTCATACACTTTGCTCTGCATCAAAACTCTTTGAACCTTACAGAGCCAAGTTCTTGTTCCAAGGCTCAGATCTTCCTACAAAGCGAAAGCTGTAAATTGTAACTCGTAGCCTCCCTCAATCACCTGATAGAGAAGGGCCTCTGACAGAAGGAAGACAAACAAAAAGCAATATCTTTTTCTTGGGACATGATTTCTGCCAGAGTTGTCTTAACTTTCTTGCCTTTTCTTTATGCATAGAAAGTCAAATAGATAGATAAATAGATATATAGAGATGAGAGTTCTTTAAATATTTCAGTCTGAGCTATGATTTGATCCAGCAATTCCACTAGTGGATATTTACCCAAAGGGGAAAAAAAAAGACATTCTATAAAAAAGACATCTGAACTAGAATGTTTATAGCAGCACAATTCACAATTGAAAAGATGTGGAAACAACCCAAGTGCCCATCAATACATGAGTGGATTAATAAAATGTGGTATATGTATACCATGGAGTTCTACTCAGCCACGAAAAACAATGGTGATAGAGCACCTCTTGTATTATCCTGGATGAAACTGGAGACCATTCTTCTAAGTGAAGTATAACAAGAATGGAAAACCAAACACCACATGTACTCATCATCAAACTGGTACTAAATGATCAACACTTACGCGCACATATGGAAGTAGCATTCACTGTGTGTTGGGCAGGTGGGAGGAGGAAGGAGGGTATGTGTAAATTCACACTGAATGGGTGCAATTCACACTAACTGGGGGATAGGCACACTTGTGGCTTTGACTCAAACAGTACAAGGCCAATTTATGTAACCAAAACTCTTGTACCCCCATAATATTCTGAAATTTAAAAAAAAAATCAGTTTCCTTTCAAGGATTATATTATTTTTTAAATAAGTATGAAAAAGACTATTCCCTCCCTCAGTATTCTCATCTCTCCCCAGCTAGATTTAATTTAATTTTAGTTTTGAGCTGTCTTTGTTGAGTTTTCTGTAAAATGAATTAAAATTCCTTAACAACTGACTGATCATTTTCTTTCCTTGGCACCATCTGAGTTTTAGTCTGCTTTTCGTCTAAAGAGGCTTTTGAAGTTTTACCTCAGCAAAATAATTCCTTAGAATTTCTTTGTAATCACTCACATCTTATTTGGAACAATTCATTTAAAATCAAATTTTAAAATTATACAGAAATATACTATCACACAGAACAAGCTACAAAATCTATAGGACCAGGACAAAATGGAAATGCAGGACCCTTGTTAAATAATCGTTAAGACAGCAGCCAGCAACTGTAGCACACTGTCAAGCCAACCATGGGCCTTTCCAAACATGGAGTGACTGCCCATCACCTATAAAAGAACGATTAAAATGGAAAACACATTTAAAACCCTTCAAATATGAAGGAGATTGTAGGAAAATATCAGGAAAAATGGAAGCCAAAATTTGATTCTCTGTTGCATTCAAGTAAATGATCTGTATTCTATAGCCATGAGCTGGAATTCTGTGTGTCCTTCAGGTATGCCGTTACATACTATTGGTCACTGTTGAACAGGATTCCTCAACCATGACAGTATTGTTCACAGCGTTTGGACTAGATAATTCTTTGTTGTGTGGGGCTGCACTGTGCGCTGTAGGATGTTTAGCAGCATCCCTGTCCTCAATCCAGCAGCACCTCTCCCCCCACTACATGCCAGCCGAAGTCTCGACAACCAGACATGTACACAAACATTGCCAGATGAACCTTGGTGGTGAAATCACCCAACTACTGTTTTTTTTGTTTGTTTGTTTTTCAGCTCATTAAGGGGGTACAAAAGATCAGGCCACACACACCGCCCATGCCTCCCCAACCCCCGAGTCCGAGCCCCAGCTGTGTCCATTCCCCAGGCAGTGCGCATCGCACTCATCAGGTAGGTATACACCCATCCCTTCCACCCAGCCCCGACCTCTGTCTGATACCCAATTGGTGTTAATCCCAAATGTGCACTCAGGGAAACCAGTTTGCTGGTGAGTACATGTGGTGCTTGTTTTTCCATTCTTGGGATACTTCACTTAATAGAATGGGTTCCAGCTCTCTCCAGGAGAACCAAAGAGATGCCATATCACCATTGTTACTAATAGCTGAGTAATATTCCATGGTATACATATACCACATTTTGCTAATCCATTCATGAATCGATGGGCATTTGGGTTGTTTCCACATCTTTGCGATTGTGAATTGTGCTGCTATAAACATTCGGGTGCAGGTGACTTTTTTATAGAATGACTTTTGTTCTTCTGGGTAGATGCCCAGTAATGGGATTGCTGGATCGAATGGTAGGTCTACTTGAATCTGTTTAAGGTATCTCCACATTGCTTTCCACAGGGGCTGCACTAGTTTACAGTCCTACCAGCAGTGTATGAGTGTACCTATCTCTCCACACCCACGCCAATATGTATAGTTTTGGGACTTTTTGATAAAGGCCATTCTCACTGGAGTTAAGTGATTTTTTTTTAATTTTTAAAAATGTTTTGTTTCTTTTTATTATGGAACCTTTCACACATGTACAAATGTAGGGAGACTAGTATAATGAAGCCTCATGTACCCATCACCCAGCTTCAACAAAGATCAAAATTTAGACTCTCATTGAACCACTGTTCTAGACTACCTCATTTTCAGACCTTTCCTTTCAAAAGAATCTCTGAGACTGATAAAAATTCAGATTCCTCGGGGTTCAACTTCAGAGATTCTGATAGTGTAGATCTTAAGTAGGACCCAGGAATATGCATTTAATATGGACCCCAAGTGACTCTGATATAGCTAATCTAACTTTTCACTTAGAAAAATACCGATGTATGGATGAATCAATGCAAATAGAGCCCTACCATTAGATGAGCAGAGCTTAATGATGGTCGGGTACTATTGTCATATTTACTTAGGACAACACACACATATGGCCTCTAGATTAATGTTAGAGTCTCCAATTCAATTTGCTTTTGTAGACACAGACACAATTTGCTTTGCAATTAGGTAAGCACCCATCTGGCAGAGTGAAAATTTGGAGGCTGTAAAATAAAACAGGTAAAGATTTTTCTTTGTCAGCAAGACTACCTGAAATAATGATCTAATGAAAGTACTATAGAACTGAGAATTTGTGATTCTTTCTGGGTGAATTGGAATAGATGGCCCCATTGAAATAATACCTGATGTCAAATTAGTAATGGGACACCCCTTTTTCTTCTGACTAAGCTTGATTAGCTAAATATTTTTTGAGTACAAACAAAGTCAAATATGTGAAGGCAAGCTCAACAAATTCATCGAATTATTGAGTACAGCACTAAGATTTTAGAAATTAATTCCCATATGATTGACACAATTTTCTAATTTGCTTCCAGATGTTTTGGATTCCACACTGTGGTATATTCCAAAGGCTAACAGACAACAAGAACAACAGGGATTCTCTTTCTTTTTTTGTATCCTCCCTACCTTCTCTGTGAATCTACAAATCTTGTATTTCTGCTTCAGTGATTTTGACTTCCGGTTTTACCTTCTGACTCAAATGTCTTGAGTATCCTCATTGTTGAAGGTAAAGGTCAAATCTGATTAATTTCAATTAATAAATAAATCAAATCTTAACCATTCTAGTATTAATTTTCCTTTTCTTATGCAGTTCTTCACAGCCACTGAAGAGCCGGTTCCATCCCCTCTCATTTTTAGCTATGGCTTGAAGGAACCCAATCCAAACAGAGTCTCTGATAAATTCCTATTCTCATCTCATACCTGCCTAGGAGGAGGAAATATTTAAGCCAGGGTTATTAAAACCTTCTTTTTAAATAGTCTTTCTTAAGGAGATGGGCTCTAAAGTAAATTGAAGATCAATTGAAAATAACGAGTAAAAACCAGGGATATAAAATATTATCATTTTCATCTTATAAAAGTATAAGCTTGAAGCATCTTTAGAAAGTTTTTCTTTTGGGAAAAAACTCCATTTTGTTCTCATAATTAGCAATGCCTTGCACATATCTATTAATGTCAAATGATTTTCACTTTTTTTAGTTTCTTTTAAGGCATCTGTATGTTCATCAAGGCTCATTTTCATGGAAGTCATGAATGTTGTTCATTGAATGAAATATTTCCTGAGAAAAAAGATAGATTTATAAATAATTTATGGCACATAAGGTGACAAAATCTGGGCATAAAGATGTCAGTTTTAGTCAGAATATTTGTTGTTCTTTCTTGTATTAATATACTGAAGAGTTCTAATTGTGGATTAAATTCTCTTAAAACCACCTCCAATTTAGAGTCTTAAAATATCTCAGCAAAGATACTGTCAAAGGATTTGAAATATACACACTTTTCAGGAATGAACAAAATTGTGCAGGCCAATCTCTGAATATGTATGTATATAAACATGAATCTTATAAACATACATTTCACAACTTTTCACACTTCACTGGAAGAGTAAAGAATTGAAAGTCATGCCCAAAGTGGGAAAAAATGTAGATTTGCGGGTATTGCATGTCTGTCTGGGTATAGATAAATTCTTCAAAATATGCTCACATTGTTACTCAGGCTTACTTGAAATTCTTCTGGACCACAGAGAGAATTCTAACAACTTAAGAAAGAATTTGTACCTGGATTGATGGTTGAGACAGAACCTAGTCTGACTACAAATATAGATGTCTTCCCGTGTAAGATTTAAGACAATGTAGAAATGTGTATGGGGAAATTCCTCTACATGAACTTCCACCTTAGCTACTCGAGTTGGATGAATCATTCTCATTGATTTTCATGGCACTGGATGTTATGAGCTCAGATCTCCAGCTTCCTAATAATGCAAAGGGGAATTTTTTCCTTGGAGCTTAAGATTCTGGTCCACTTAAGCCTCTTTGCCAGAATGCCTCACTGCAGAACTTTTCTCAGTCTGTGTGACCTGTATTTCTCACTTTTTAATATTTTTTTTAAAATTTCTAATTTACTCATAGTATGCCATATTCTCAGGTCTTTGATGAATGCTGAATTTATATGATGAAGTTTTTTTAAAGTTGACTTTGCCTATCACTTTCACCTTAACAAATCCCCTTTATAAATATTTATCTTATTTTTTATTTGTCAAGATACCCTGCGAAGTAGACAGACAGCTATAATTATCTTCATTTCACAGATGGTGAAATATCATCTAAGGCCCATTGCCACTTCCCTCAGAACACAAATGTATACGCAGTAAATAACAGAGAATGGATTTAGCCTAAGTCTGTGGATTTTCACTCAGTACCTTTTCCACAGATCCAGGCTGCCTCTATGTACCACTTGTATCTCAGGGGTACAGGAAAAAAGATAACATTCCAGAGATAGCCTCAGTAATTAATAAGAAGCTTCACAGTCACTCAAAAGACTTAGAAGGGTAAAAAGGTCTGGCTCTGGAATAGGGTAATTAAGTAGTTAATTTTTAGACAAAGGAAGAAGTAGAAACAGAAGCAGAGGTTGGAATTATGCATCTACAAGCCAAGGAACGCAGGCAGCAACCAGCTTCTGGAGGAGGCAAGTTTCTCCTCCTAGAAACTCCAGAAGTATGACCTTTATCACACTTTGATTTTGTCCCAGTGAAACTGTGAAACAATAAATTTATGTTTTTTAAAGCCACCAAACTGTGGTAATTTGTAACAGTGGCCACATGAAACTGATACAGATTTTGGTACAGTGAAGTGAAATTCTGCTGCAACAAACACCTAAAAGGTAGAAGTGTTTTAGAATGGTAATGAGTAGAGGCTAAAAATGTGGGCAAAGGATATGAACAGAAACTTCTCAAAAGAAGATAGACTAATGGCCAAGAAACATATGAAAAAATGCTTGACATCTGTAATCTTTAGGGAAATGCAAATCAAAGCCATAATGAGATATCAATTAACTCCAAAGAGAATTACTTTTATCAAAAAGTTCCAAAACAACAAATGTTGGCATGGATGCAGAGAGGTATCTCTTTTCTTAATGTATCATTTATACTTTCTTTATAAGTTATTTTTAATTATTACCCTAGAGTTTAGAATATACATTTACTAAATAATCTAAGTTCATCCTTCAAATAACACTGTATCACTACTACTTCACATATAGTGAAGGTATTTTATGATAGAGTATACCCAATTTTTCATCTTATCCCTTGTGAAATTATTGTCATTCTTCTTATCCATATACCATAATCACAAAATACATAGTTTCTATTACTACCACATTAAAGTTACATTTTAGAGCAATTAAAAATAAGAAAAATAAAAGATTTTATTTATTAATAACTTCATTTATTCCTTCTCCAGTGCTCTTTTATTCATGTGGATCCATGTGTCTGATCACATTCTTTGAGCACCAAATTTTTTGACAAGTCATATTACATCATTTTCTATAAAGAGAAAAGAAAGATAATTCTGTCTGTCTTTGTGAACATTTGTTCAACATCATCATTATTATTATTTTTACTAACAGTGTAGAAAAATATCTTGCAGTTTTACAACTCATCATTGATGCCAGGTGAATTTTAAAGATTGTTGTCAACTGGAGAAAACTATATCAAGTGTCTTTTATTTAATAGCAGAAACATTTCAGGGATTGATTTTTTGTATAGTGACCAATCTGAATATTCTTATGATTGAAAACTTTTTAGCCAGTATGGTGTTGTTATATCCTACTTGTACTATTTTGTGGTTTTGTTGTTTTTCTCAGTGTTGATGCTTTATGGTGATGTACATATTCTAGACATGCGTAAAGATGAAATTTTACCATAAATATAGTTGCTATTTCTTGTACTGTTACAAGTTGATGCTCTGAAATCATGTAAATCTTGACAATTTTATTTTATACAATTTCTATCTATAAAGGAATAAAGTATGATACATTTATGATTGTATAGTCTGCATTATCAACAGATTGAGAACTTCTATTTTAGAACTGGCAAATGAAATTCAAATGTTTCTATTATGGTTTTAACACTGGATGTTTGAAAAATTTTCCAAGGATAATACCTAGCTCGACATGTTCAAACCCTATCTTTCCTCAACAACCCACGTACTTTCTGGACATTTTGGAATATGTTCATATCAGCCCTGGCCCTGCTATATTTTATATTGTTGGATGAATCAGAACAGTGGGTGAGTAGAAATATTCTTGGAAACCATTCTTTCATCAGGGTGGTAGGCAATAGCATCATTAACATGGAAGTAATTGTACATCAGATTAAAACATTCCATAAAATCAAATTAAATATTTCTAAGACTTGTCTTTCCCTTATCCAAGTCCTAAAAATGCCCATGGACATTATAAAAACCACTAAAGAAAAAAAGGGAATGGAAAGTCATATTTATTTTAATTAACTAATGGTGGTTAAAATATATTACTTTTTCAGATAAAACATATGTATATATATATATATGGCTGTGAGAATGTACTTATAGGGTCCCTCCCAAAGTCTCTGCAGAGGATTTGTGGAAGGAAGAAGCCCTATATCTTCATGTCAATCAGCTTAATAGTACCTCTACTTCTGCTTCATAGAATAAATGAGTTATATATTTAAGAATGAAAATGAGTGACCAGAACTGAATGGGAGAAAAACATCCTAAGCAAGGAATACATAATGCAAAGAGACTCATTGGAGACACTTATTAGAAAGAGGGCGCCAAACCATAATTTTCAAATAATTAAAAATATACCTCTAATTATCTATCTGTCTGCCTCAGAATTATGGTATAAGATTGTAAAGTTAAATATAAAACTTTTTAATATCTGTCAGTGGCAATAAAGCTATATATTTTTATTATACATAAATAGTTTGTATCTTTATGGACAAGAATTAGTGGCAAGTTAGCAATTTTCTAAAAGTTATCATTTCTTTTCTGAATCTGGGTTTCAACTAATAACAGTAATAGGGAATAGTAAGTCAAACAAAATTCCATATACTGTATCACCCAGTAACCTTTTAGGTGGGCTTGATAGATAATGCTTTATTAAGCCATTGAAAGGGCAGGAAATGACTTTTCTGTCTTCTTTATAAGTTTTGAATAGTTTTTCTCAAGGAGTACACTAGAGTACTCTTCACTTTTTAAGCAGTTTGGCTTGATGTTTAGGACAATGAGGAATCTTTGGGCTCTTTTAAGCAAGGTAATCATAAAATTGTTATTTTTAAATCTTAAAACAACTGTTCTGGCAGGAGAGGGGAGGGATGGTTTGTACCAAAATTGTATGGGGATAGGCTGAAGAGTTAGGCACTGTCAAATTCTATTCGGAATAGATAGGTGAGAGTGGAAGTTTATGTTACTGTCGTAGAGTAGAATTAGGCTGAACTGCATCTGAACCTCTCAACCAGCTGACTAATCTAATGCTACTGCTTACATTTAATAGTTATCTTATTGGGTGCTCTTCTCCACATAAAGGTTTTCTACTAAGAAAGGATTTGTGAGATATTTTTCTTTCTTACTGTAAAATCAGTTTTGTAGACATTCCAATTTTTTCCCTGAAGATTCATGTTATATAAATTTGGTACTTTTTTATAAGCTTATGTAATTATTTTTTCTTTCAAAATGTAGAATTAAGTAGTCCTTATGGATATTACTATTATAGACTCATTTATAAAAAATTACTTATAAGCATTTTCTATTTTGACTCCTTACCAATGGCAACGCCCCATGAATAAAATATAACAAAGCTTTTATTTAAACAAAAGAAAGCTTTGAAAGAAGATTGATTTTTAAATTTCATAAAATTTAATGATTCAGAGTTCCTGTTAGTCTTCAAATGGTCCACATTTGCTGTAGCTTTTCTCTACGGCAGTGAGCTTTCACCCTGTGTGGTTCAAGTGGGAAGTCAACCCAATCTCTCAAGCTGGATTTCCCCTGTTGAAAATTAATCACCAGAGTATTCCCGAAATATCACTTTACTCATCTCCTGTTGCTCTGCGTGAATCATAGCTCCAGAAAGGAAGCATCAGCACTCTTCACTAATGGGATTAAATGACTAAAATGATGGTGCAAACCCAAGATCATGTCTAATTGATTTTAGAATTTGTTATGCTTAATCTAGAATATGGTTTTCCAAATATCAATATATAATCCATCATTCTCTTTTTCCTGTCTTCTATTTTCTTTATTGTTTCCCAGAGGGAGAACTGCTGAGGCCTGCATTTCCTTTTTTTTTTTAATTTTTTATATTTAATTATTATAAGTAGATAATAGCTGTATATATTTATAGGGTACATGTGATGTTTTGATACAGGCATACAATGTGAATTAATCAAATCAGGGTAATTGGAGTGTCCATCAACTTAGGCATGTATCATCCCTTTGTGTTAGGAATATTCTAATTCTACTCTTTTAGTCTTTTTAAAGTATACCCAAACTTATTGTTGATTATAGTTATTTTGTTATGCTATCAAAGATTATTCATTCTAACTAACTATATTTTTGCACCCATTAACCATGCCCACTCTATCCCCCATTTACATTTTTATCCTCCACACCACCACCAATATTTCTGTACTTTGAAGTTCAAATTCAATTTATAGATAACAATATTCTTGTAGTGATAGGCAACATCAAGCCCTGTACATGATTTAACCCTGGTGAGTAAAAGGAAACATAGGTGGATCCGAGCATTATATTGAACTGCACTGGGTCGTAGTTTGAAACAACCAAAAATTACACCTGCTAGGCTTCATCTTGAGTGAGCCACTCTCAGAAAAAATAGTAATATTCTTCTCTCTACGTCATGGCTAATATATAGAATAGTAACTGTAGTTATCTACTGGAATTGAAGGGAATTTATTTTCAAGAGTGTTTTTATAACTAAATTTTTTTTACATAATTTTGAAAAATAGAAATATATGGAGAAAATTGCACAGAAACATCATAATGGTTTTTCGACACCTAATTCTTATGCATATTTTCCTGTATGATTATACTATGCTGATAAAAATTGGTCTCTTTTCCTGGTGCTTTTCAGCTTGTTTATTGGCATTTACCAGTTAAACAAATACTAATGATGAAAATAGGAAAAAGATATTATTGGATTTGGGCATATGCAACTTTCATTTAACCAAATGTTTTATGTTTGGAAAATAACCCATAAATACCTTCCTCCTTCTCTCTCTAAATACACACAAACACACATACACACACACACACACGTGCATCCACATGCATACATTTACTTGTTACTTAAGAATACAATCTAAATGATATATAGAAAATATGTTTATTAATGTTTGTAGCAAATTTAACCTCTACATATAAAAATATTTCAAAACTCTTTGGGAAGCAGAAAATATTCACTTTAATAGACTTTTGTAAATACTCAGTTTGAAAGGTACAAACTTAATGGAATTTGCTTTTGTTCTTTCCCGCTTCCCACCACCAATATATCTCACCAGAATGAAACACAATATATTAAATGATATTACCAGATCCATTTCCTGATTAAGGCTATAGAGAATTGCAAACCTTATAGTATTGAAAATAGTAATTGCAGTGTTGCTTGTTTCTATAATTGGTCTCAAAGTTACATATTATGTAGAACTTTGACAAAATGTAGCATAAAATAATATCAGTGCAAAAGTAAAAGTATTTTGAAATGAAAATGTATCTCAAAATTAATATTCTGGTATGAAAATATCTAGTTCTTGAGGATTCCTTATTTTTCTCTACCACATTGACAGAAGTTACAAGGCAATAAAACAATTAATAGAAATAAGTACAAAGTTGGGTTTCACTAACATCAAGTGACAAAGGAATTTAATGTTTAAATGCCCTGAAACAGTAAAGATTAGTAAAATGAGAACAAGTGTGAGTGAAAATGACTGTAGAAAGCCAGTCATATAATCCTTCTAATGAGATAGAGCTTAGTAATACATATATCTCATATTTCATTTAAGGCCTCAATAACAAAACAAGCTCTGATGGATATAATACGCTAAATTTGTTTAATATCACTGCATTTAAAGTGAAATGTATTAAATTATTCATAAATATAGTAATTGTATTGACTATAATAATAGCTAAATTTGTTGTTAATTGCTATATGCCTCACATCTCTCTTTCTTATAATCTCCTTTAATCCTTAATGCTAATCCTAGGTGGTACTATAAATTTTCCTGTACTATTAAATTGAAGAAACTAAGGCATAGAAAGATTGTGCAACTTGTTGAATTTCCTGCTTCCTTCTTCTCCAAATAAACAAATATTAGGGCTGCTTTTTCTTTTAATGGCATTGTGCTATGGTATAGAACTATATAGTCACTTTCCCTTCAGAAAGTCAGTGCTTTTCTGGGTACAGCCATTATGTATAGGCTTCTGTCAGCAGGAAGATTTGCAGTGGAGATACCACACACCTAATACTAGATGCTCCAGGCTAATGAACTTCATTATATTCTCAAAATCAGATCCTTGTCTTCATTCCTCTCCTTCATAGATTTCACTTTGCCTTCCTGATGTACATATTTCCTATTCATACACCTGCCAATCTCTTATTATTTATTATGATCTGCTTCAATGGTCATTTAGGTAAGAAGGATGTCCTTGAAATGGTTCCCTTAGATCATGTAATTATTTTTCCTTTTCTTTTCTTTCTTTTTTTTTTTTTTTTTTTTGCTGCTATTGTGTGATAGGCCCTGTATTTCCTGTATTTATGTATGTATGTGCTGGCACACACACACATATGCATGTTTTCCTCTCTTAAAAGTTTTGAGATTCTGTAGAACAATCACTAAATCTTAGTTTTCATTTTAATCCTAGGACCAACACTGTAACTGGTGGGAAGGAAACACTCTATGAGTATTTGTTGAATGAGTAAATAATGATTAACCTCAATGGCTATTATGCTTTGAGGCAGGTAGAAGTTTGCTTTCCCCATGAAATTTCACAAACGTGCAATTAAAACATACTATTTTATGTTATTGGTAAAAGGGGGTAATGTTGTAGTTAGACAGAAAAAAAATATATACTATTCTAGATTTATATGCAAGTAAATGTTGACCCTCCCCTCCCTTATTCTCCCTTCTCCGCTCCTCCTGCATACAGACAAGAGTAATGTTCTGTGATTTCAAGTTTCAGGAGACTGTTTGGCTTTCTGAGATACTCTTATCTACTTCTCCATTGTTGCTTGTTTCCTTGCAGTTCTAATATCTGCTACTAGTGACTCTACTAGCGTCACTCTACTGGAGTCACCAGACTTATCGATACAGAATTCTGCAAGCTCTCATCACAGAAATGATCCACATACAGGATTGACATGTTTTCTCATGTGTGAGTGTATATATTAAAGATGACCTACATCTAGGGTCCTAAACTCATACATCTAACAAAGCACACAATTACAATTAAGATTGGAAATTCTTTACTTTGAATTCAATTGAAATTCTTTGTAGTTCCAAAAGTGGAACTTTTTACATCATAAATTCAGTGTTAAGTTAAAAGGAAAGCTTTGTGACTTTCTAAAACCAGTGTTGATTTTAAACATTTACAGTTTGCCAGTCTGAACAATATATTAGAAAAAATATAATTTCTATTTTTATATTCCGTACTAGGTCTTCAAATGTTTTTGGAAATATGCCAACAAGTGATTAGTCAAACTGGGGAACAACTGCTTTAACTATTTAATCTAAATGATAAGTGATTGCTCTCTTTGGAGACATTTTAGATAAATACTTGAGTAAGTTTCTGAATTATTGTAATATATTGTCTTAACCCACATGCTTTGTATCTGGATATGTGTGTGTGTGTGTGTGTGTGTACAAAGGCAGCGTTCCCTGACTCTAATTAAAGATCTCACTAATTTTTTGTTTGTCTCAAATATATGAACCATTAAAATTGCAAAATATGAGTAGCAAGATATATACTGCAGTTTTACACTATGCTTACTATTTTAAATGTATTTTTATGCAAAAATATATAATGCATGATTAATAAATTTGAAACCAAATGTTGACAAAGAGACAAAAGTAAGTTCGCATATTCAAGAGAGAACAAAGTTATTGTTTCAAGGTTTTAAAATAGGTGTCCTTGTACCCATAGGAAGTCAAATGAAGTTCTGAAATATTGTGCAATGCAGTAGTCACCCCTTATCCTTGGGAGATATGTTAGAAGATGACTAATAATGAAATAGAACAATTATAACAATGTAGTTTAATAAAAATTATGTGACTGTCATCTTTCTCTCTCTCTTAAAATGTCTTATTGTACCATAGTACCCACTTATTTTTTATTTTATTTTTTTTCTTTTTATTTCAGGATATTATGGGGGTACAAATATTTTGGTTACATGTTATGACTGTGCTTCACCCAACACAGGATTAGAGTCATGCCCTTCCCCCATACAATGCTCACCCCATCCATTAGTTGTGAGTTTACCCATCTCCACCCCCTCAACCGCCAGTGAATATTACTGCCATGTGAGCACCTTAGTGTTGATCAGTTAGTGCCAATTTAGTGATGAGTACATGTGGTGCTTATTCTTTCATTGTTGTGATACCTCACTTCAGAGGATGCGCTCAAGCTCTATCTAGGATAATATAAGAGATGCTAGGTCACCATTGTTTTTTGTAATTGAGTAGTATCCCATTGTATACATATACCATACTTTATTAATCCACTCATGGGTTGACAGGCACTTGGGTTGTTTCCACATCCTTGCAATAGTGAATCGTGCTGCCATAAACATTCAGGTGCAGATGTCTTTATTATAGAATGTCTTTTGCTCTTTTGGGTAGATGCCTAATAGTGGTATTGCTGGATCAAGTGGTATTTCTATTTTTAGCTCTTTGAGGTATCATCAAATTATTTTCCACAGAGGTTGTACTAATTTGCAGTCCCACCAGCAGTGTAAGAGTGTTCGTATCTCTCCACATCTTCGCCAGCATTTGTTGTTTGGGGACTTTTTGATAAAGACCATTTTCCCTAGGGTTAGGTGATATCTCATTGTGGTTTTGATTTGCATTTCCTTACTGATTAGAGATGTTGACATTTTTTTGTATGTTTGATAGCCATTATGCTGTCTTTTGAAGTTTCTGTTCATGTCCTTTGCCCATTTATTGATGAGGTTGTTTGATTTTTTTCTTATTGATTTCTTTGAGTTCTGTCTAGAGTCTTGCTATCAGCCCTTTATCGGATGTGTAGAAAGCAAATATTTTCTCCCATTCTCTAGGCTGTCTATTTGCTCTAATGATAGTTTCTTTGGCTATGAAGAAGTTTTCAATTTGATCAGGTCCCATTTATTTATTTTTGTTGCTGCTGTGATAGCTTTGGGGGTCTCCTTCATAAATTATTTGCCTAGGCCAATGTCTGAAAGAGTCTTCCCTACATTTTCTTTTAGGATTCTTAAGGTTTCGTGCCTCAGATTTAAATCTGTTATCGATCATGAATTGATTTTTGTAAGAGGTAAGAGGTGGGCATCCAGTTTCAATCTTCTGCATGTAGTTATCCAGTTTTCCCAGCACCATTTATTGAAAAAATATTCTTTTCCCAGTGTATATTTTTGTCTACTTTGTCAAAGATTAGATGACAATATGCAGACAGTTTTATTTCTGGGTTCTCAGTCCTGTTCCAAAGGTCTATATCTCTGTTCTTGTGCCAGTACCATGATGTTTTGGTTACTATAGTTTTGTAGTAAAGCTTGAAGTCTGATACCTCCCAGTTTGTTCTTTTTGCTTAAGATTCCTTTGGCTATACAAGGTCTTCTCTGGTTCCATATGGACCCTGATTATCCAGGGTGACTGAATCCATGGAAAGAAAACCTTGAGTAAGAGGAAACTACAGTAGTATGCGGTTGTCGTCCAGAGTGTGTGTGTGTTTTCCTTGATAGAGGTCCTAAAACTTTCTCCATATTTTCAAATATTCATGAACCCAAAACCAATATGAACCATAGAAAGAGTTGCATGTTTTAAAAATAATTTTACTAAAAGGAGTAGAAAACTTACATCCATAGACATTAAACCTGCACAAAGATGTTTATATTATCTCTATTCATAATTGCCAAAACCAAGATGCAACCATGATGTCTTTCAGTAGGTTAATGGATAAATAAATCATCGTAAATTCAGACAAGGGGATATGATTCAGTGTTAAAAAGAGATGAGCTATCAAGCCATTAAAAGACATGGTGGAAGCCTAAATATATATTACTAAATGAAAAAACCCAATCTAAAAAGATTACACACTGAATGATTACAACTACATGACATTCTGGAAAAGGCAAAACTATCAGTAAAAATATCAATATCAGTGTTTTCCAGGAGTTAGGGGGAAGGGAGGAACAAATAGAATGAACACAGGATTTTTAGAGCAGCAAAACTACTCTGTGTGTATATAATATCTATATGACACTATAGACAATCCCCAACTGACAATGATTCGACTTAGGATTTTTCAACTTTACGATGAGTTTATTGGACTGTAGCTCCATTATAAATCAGGGAGTGTCTGTTTAATGGTGCATGCATACCATTATTTGGACCATACATTTGTCCAAATCCATACAGCACCAAGAGTGAACCCTAACGTAAACTATGGACTTTCCGTGATAATGATTTGTCAGTGTAAGTTCATACATTGAAACAAATGTCCTGCTCTGGTAGAGGATATTGATAATGGGGGAGACTATTCGTGTGTGGGCATAGAGGCTATGTAGAAAACCTCTGTAGCTTTCTCTCAATTTTGCTGTGAACCTAAAACTTCTCTAAAAAGTCTGTTAAAAATATTTTATTCTCTTAATTAAGAACCTTGGTGACAATATCACTGGGGACTTAATCAATTTGTGAACTATTTTCCTGCTCATGTTAACTGTCTGTAGTCAGAATTTTCAGGAATTTTATTTTAGTAAGCACAAGGTGAAACTATGGAATATAAACTTGGTGATAATTCTAAAATTATCCCATCGCTATCTTGGTGCAAACCAGTGAAGACATGTACATGGCACATAGTAGAATGTAATAAAGCCCATTAACCAAATTGTTTTAAGGTATATTCCATAACTATTAATTTACTTTGTTTATCATAGAGCCAGATAGTTATTTTGACATGAAAATTTATCATAATATTTCAGTTATGGTGGCCTTTGCCCCGCCTGTGTATCTTACAGTCTTACCCTAATCATGTTACTTCCATTGCACTTCTACACTATAAAGTACACAAACTTTCTTTTACCTTATTTCAGTTTATGTTTTAGTCACATGATTCTTTTTTCTACTACAACCACTACATTTATGGTCCAAAATGATTTATCTATTTCATGCACACTTTTGTAACTTTTCTATTTTGTCAATATATACTAGTTCACCAGCCCCAGGGCCACCAATTCTCAAGGGGTTTAACCTGAACAAGTAACACCAGTTGTGATGTTAAGAGGAGAGAAACATTATCCTTTATGACATGGTGACTAGAGGAAAGAGTGAAATATGGAGAAGGCTGAGAAGGATTTTTCTTAGATATGTAGTCTTAAGGATCTCTCCTCTGTGAGCTTTCATTTTCACATCTGTAAATAACATTCCACAAAATTATTGAGGAAAATAAAATGTGACAATATATCTGAAAAAAGCTCATAAACTTCACATTCCTGCACAAATGTTAAAATAGCACCATTATCTTTAGGCTATCTTGCTGAGATTCTGAATCCTGCAAATAACAGGTCTTCCCTGGTTCTTGAGCTCTGTTTTTGATGGATTCACCCTGGAAGTAACAGCTTGCTAAGGCCTGCCATGCAGGCCTGCTGCATTGCAAGCTCCCTCTGCTCATTTTTGGCAGCTTGTGCTGATTTATGAGAATATTTGATTTATTTAATGTACCATGCCTTTGATTGCATATACTCTATAGCAGTCACTCAAAATGCAAACAAACACATCATATGCTCTTTAATTACTCCCATCCCCCTTATTATCAATCACTGCCAGTACCAATGGAACAGCTGTGATTCATGCTATAAAATTAAGGTCAGCAAAGTCGGGTTTGCAAGAATGAACAGCAGCAATTCTGTTTATACCCTTTAATTTAATGTTTTAATTCTATAACTCATTATCAGAAAAATGATATTGAGGATCAATTTTGTTCAAGATGAAAATGGAATGGAAAAAAAAGATATGATAGTCGGGCAGAGGACAAAGGAAGAGAAGGTGGGAGTAAAAGAAAAAAAAGTTCAGAAAAATGAGAAAAGGAAAAAAATTAAAAAATAAAGATAATAATATAGTAGCTTTTAAAGCTACCCATCCTGACTTATGGAAGACTGTAAGGTTTGGGCGACACACACACACACACACACACACACACACAAACACACACACACAAACTTGTAAAATTCCCAAAGGGCCAGTCTTTGATACCAAATTACTATGCTTCAAGTTCTTGAACCTTATTCCATTTTTTTCACCTCCCTTTCTTATTTTCCCTTTTTTTTTTAATTGGCCTTAACCAACTTTAAGCTTAGTAATTTTGTGTATATATGTTTCTGGCAATACTAAAAATATGACCAATCTCTATGATCTGTGATCTTCCCAATGGTATACTCTGCATGAGAAGCTTCTTTCCAACTTGATTCTTTTCCATATGCACAGAAAATACTAAAGAAAGTGGATAGAAACAAAGATTAAAAGAAGAATTCAAGTTGAAGGAAGGTAATTAACAGTTAAAAGAACAGAAATGCAACCAGTTTTCTATCAGGTGTTTTACCAGAGCTATACAATTTCTGTTCTGTCCTGGTTTTCTATAGATTTGTGGAAAACAAGAATATTTTTTATATTTCATTGCATATATATGCATAAATATATATAACACATATTCATATCACATATGTATAAACTAAATGATATATAATTTATTTAATTGCATGTAGTCATTCATACTTTAAAATGTATGTAATGTTGAATGCTCAGTAACTTAGACAAAATAGCATTTTTGTTCTATTGCAGAGAAGACAGAATGTCTATCTGTAACCCTAACACTGCAGAATAAATAGGTACCTAGTAGCAGTGGCAATTGCCTTACTGAGATTTTCTGAACCTTGTTGTTAGTCTGACACTCCTGAAAATAAATATTTGTGACATATCTGTAACTGTCCAGAGGGTCTGGAGTGCCTTCAAATTATATTTTCTCTTTCCTTTAATCAACCACTTTAGTCTATTACATGGTAGGATTAGTCTTTTAGAATAGTGCTTTTCAGACTTTTATGTATATCCCGTTATAACACATGACTATAGGAGGTATTTAATTGATACTTGTTCATTTAATAAAATAATCTTTCATTCATTTATTGACAACTCTATAGAGAAAGCTTTCTAATCACTATGTAAAATACAATAGAATTTTCAAATAGTCAAAATAACTGCCATAAAATATGGGAACTGTCACAGATTGTTTTCTGTTGCTATAACGGAATGCCACAGACTGGGTAATTTCTCAAGAAAAGAAATTTATTTAGCTCACATTTATTGAGGATGGGAAGTGGAAGAGCATGATTCCAGCATCTAATGAGCACCTTCTTGCTATATCATAATATGGCAGAGGGCATCACATGATGAGAGGGCAAGTGTGTGCCAGCTCAGGTCTCTCTTCCACTTCTTGTACAGTCACCAGTCCCATCTTGGGACCCATCCTGATGACCTTATCTAATCCTAATTACCTCCCAAAGGCCCCACCTCCAAATGCCATTAACATTAAACAAATTAAATTTCCAATACATAAAATTTGGGGGACACACTCAAGCCATAGCAGAAGCCAATATGGATTTATAAATTATATGCTCCAATACTAACATATTTCTCATTTAAACATCACAAAAACCTTTGTGTGATAACATTTATTGACTCAGTTTTTATCTATGAAGAAAATGAAAGGCAGAAAAGTTAACAGATTAACTGACTGTTAGGTCACTTCGCTAAAGCAATGGCAGATAGCATTTGCCACCCAGGTATCTCTGAGTATAGGACTGCACCTCTTTCTCTCTACTCTATGATCCTTTAAGGATTCATGGACTCGTAAGAAGAGAAAGTACAAATGTGAAATAAAGGCTATCTGTAAAGTTTTGAGTAACTAACTTTTTAAGTGAAGAAACCTATCTAAAGTTCTAACATTGTTTGCTAAGTAGGTTGAATGATTTCGGTGATAGGCAATGAATTGTTATGTGTCCTTTATTGTTTTAAATCAGCAGATGTTTTTAAAGCTAGCAAAAAATAGAAAGTGTATTTCAAAAAGGCACAAAGTAACAAAATAAGTTTGAAAATGGCAGTTTGATTTTCTATTTTTATAGCCCCTTTCTTGTTTAAGACAAATTTTATTTTTTTATTCTACAACATATCTCTGGTTTTTGATTTTGAAAGCATTCAAAGGAGACCAGTTCTTTAGGTGAAAATTGTCACTTTGAGAATACAGATGATTTATCAGGTGCAGAATTTTTTGTTTCTTGCAGAATAGCTGATGAGCTAAGATTCTCTCCTAACAACATCATACAGATTAGTATCAAAAGCCTGAGAAATACTATTGAAATCAAGGACATTCCACAGAAAAGCAATCAATTGTTATGGAATAGATAATGTGTTTTCTTGCAAAGCAAGAGTGTAACTATCATCTAGATATTATTAATCTTCCTTGAAATATTTTAACATTCCAGTGTGCTGTGTTAAACTATTTTCTTCTTTCTCTGTTTAAGGAAGCACAAGAAGTTTGCTGATTTATTGTCAAATTATGGGCTTAACCAAGGGCATTAAATTAACTATTTTCTAATAAGTCATGCTTATAGTTTACATGTTGAAGTATAAATAAGTCTTAAAACTACCCCTTTATATAGTAAAAAAGAGTTAGACAGGTAAAAAGAAAATGAACCTATTTAGCAGCTAAAGTCAAGTATGTCTATTATGTATATGTGCATTTTTTCCTAAATTAAAATGAACCTGGAACAAATTGAAAAAGAAAAGGAAAACATTTTAAAGAAGTTCATGTACATCAAATAGAAATTCACTTTTATTGAATACTATCTAATGTTATCATTTCCTCCTGATAATTTTAATTTAGTGGCAGAGATGCTTGAGAGAATAAATCATGAGTATACTATTGCTGCTATAAACCACTTTGATTGTAATGATCCTAGATTTCATGTGTACTTTTAAATTATCTTTATTTAGGCATATCATCTCTACATTGTTCTAAAATATTTATTTATCATATATGCTTAATACAATGACAGTCATGTATTTTTTAACAACTTAAAATCTTATGTTCTGAATTATGAATTTTCTTTCTGATTTTACTGATGTTATGTTTGAAGTTAACAAATACAAATTGGCATAATTAACATCTGACGCCAGTTAACAATTTGTTTTTTATTCACTTACACATATTCTTGCACTATATACATTTCATTTTATTTGAAGCATTTTCAAATTGTGAATGTTTGGTTTCATTTTGATTTATCAGCAAGTTAGAGATAGTGTTCATTTATTCCTTGCAGCCTATTCTTTGTTGAGGGTGGGAAAGGTATTTTAGTAGAGTAGCTAATCATCTGTTATTTCAAACTATGAGTTCATTCATTTATTCAGAAAGCATTTTTAAGCATTATGTTAGATTCTCGGTATTAAAAAAGGGGTGACAATACATTTTCTCATCTAAAAGAGTTAATAGTTATGGGACAAACATCTCTATGGAACTACAATAATGTGTGATAAGTATTAATGGAAGTGTAGAGAGGGCAGTGAGGACACAGATTCTCAATTCTGTCTGCAGGAGTCAAGGAGCTAGATAATGCTGAAGTTGAGACTTGAGATTGTGGCATAGTATGCCATGCATGCCAGTGCAGGAAACCAGGAAGAGGAAACAGCATACCTAATGATTATAAAGTAGGATGTAAGTCTGTGTTAATTCATCATCTAGTGTACTCTCCTATAGGGGGTGTTGATGAATGTTTATTAAATGGTGAAAGGAAGGATTAAATGAAATCATAATGACTTTAACCTGAACAATTATATCATTGACTAAAGAATACCAAGCAACAATCAACCGTTCTGTAGACTGTTTAAGAACCTACCTGACATCAATGAAATCACATCACATAAATGACTTATTTCCCACCATTTAAATCATTAATTTTAAAAAGTTCATTCTGAAGCATCAGTATGCTGAGACATTTCACAATGGATCCATTTTTCTTGGAACACTAATAAAACAAACAAATCAACCAAATAAGTTATGAAAATTATATTATATATCTTAAAATATATTATTGTTTCACTTTAGTGTGTTCCTATTTTGAGAGAATTGTGAAATCTTAGTTGATAAATTTGCCTGATTAATCTGTATATATATATATGGCAATATTTACTGGGGATAAAGGTGGGTATAGAATAGGCAATCAGTCCAGGTACTATGCTATAGCATGACTTGTCACCAACTTACACACACCCAATTTTGCTTCTCATTGTAGAGGTAAAACATACTGCAATGGAATTATATAAGGTGATATTAGAGGGGAAAAAAACCCCTAAGACTTTATGGAGGGGTCAGACAGGGCTTCTCAGAAGAGAGATCTTGATGTCCCTGGTATCAAACCTCAAGAAGGTCTTGATCTAATGGGAGGGAGCACCTAGTATGAAAGTCAATTACACAAATAAAATTTTCAATTTACAATTAGAATAAATGATATGAAACAGTTCAGGATAAACTGAAGACATATATTGGGAATATATGACCCGAATTGGAGTGTTAGAGAGGAGAAGACACTTTTCTGAAATTGAAGTTTCAGTAAGTTGGTCAGGTAAAGAGAAAAGAAAGAGTGAGCACTCCAGGAGAAATGAATAAAACCTGAAAAACCTGGCTTGTGAAGGAGATGAGAATAGTTAGGAGGCTAAATTAAAAAAACAAACAAACAAACAAACAAGGGACAGGTCAATGTAGTGAAACTGGGGTGAGTGAGAGGGAAGTGCTACAAGAAATGGGCTAAAGGTTAAGCATCTGAAGCTATTTGGACACATTCAGTCATATCATAAATACTTATTGAGTTCCTACTACATTCAGAGATTTTTCAAGGTGCCAGAAATATATAAACAAAAAATACAGAGTTGTCAACCTTAATGATTCAATGTTGTAAAGGGATTTAGGGAGAAAAAAATGAAATAAATTTAATTTTAATATACCTGGGCCATAAGGAAAAATAGAACAGGCTAAAGGGGATATAAAGTGCCATTTTAATACAGGATAACTAAAGAAGCTTGTCCAGTAAGGAGGCATTGGAAAGAAGCAAGCGAGATAAGCATGAGATATTTTAGAGAAAAGAACTCTGGGCAGAGGGAACACCAAGTACTGAGGCTCTGAGGTGGGAACATGCATGGTGCATTCCAGAAGTAGCAAAGAGAACAAGATGAATAAAAAACAGTGGATGAGCAGGAGACTGGTAAGAGGTGAATTAAAGAAAAAAACAAGGAGTGGGGGGCATTGAGTAGATGGAAGGCCTTTATGTCATGGTAGGAATTTTGATATTTATTCTGGATGAGACAGAAAGTTATTGGAGTTACTGCACAGAGTGTCATAATCTTATTCAAATTTCAAAAAGACTACTCTGGCTACTGTGTGAAAATGAACCTGTAGGGTGCAAGTATGAACACAGGAAAAGTAGCTAGGGGACCAATAGAATAATAGAAAAGAGATGATGGAAATTTGAACAAGGATGTAGCAATGTAGTTTAAGAGGAAACATCATAGGATTTGAAGGTAGAGCCAGTAAGATTGACTGAGAAAATGGATATGGGTTATGAGAAAAAGGCAACGAAGATCTCTTTAAGGTTTTTGGACTTAGAAACTGGAAAAGAGGGAGTTTTCACTTATTGAGGTGGTGAAGACTGTGAGAGGACTGTGACAGTTCACAGCCCTGGGGCAGATAGATGAAAATGCTTACATTAATAAGAAGAAGTAATTGTTTTTGAGGGCTCAGGCCAAACCTGGCCTCCAAAGTACTCAGAAGATCAACATCTCTACACATTTATACTTTTATTCACCACCCACCAGTGTGCCATGCATTTGCACAGCTGTCTATGAAAGGATGTTATAGTAGACAAGGAATGAGAATTTAAACTGAAATATTGGGGAATTCTGGCCTTCATTTTGAGGGTAAATCTCTGTCATTGATGGATTTTAACTAAATTTGTACAAGGTAAATTTATATTTTGAAATATTGCTTTAGCTTAAGTGTAAAAATAAATTTCCAGGGGACAAAGGTAACATGGAGATGTTATTCAAATAGGAGACTATTGTGGCTTTTACTAACTTGGAGGAAAAGAAAATTGTTGAGAAGTAGTTGGAGTTTCAATCTAGTCATAGGAAGAATTAATTGAACTTGATAATTTATAAGGTATAATGGCTAAAAGAGAAAGAGGAATCAGGCAAGATGATATCTCAAATTTCTGGCCTGAGTATACTGATGGATACAGAGACAACTACAGATTCTGGAAATCTGGAAAAGGAAAAATTTGGGGGGAGCAAAAATTCAATTTAGGGCATATTCATTTTGAAATGAATGTGAGACATACAAGAAAAAATACTGAATAGTTGGTAGAAATATTGGGTTTAGGAAAAAGGTCAATGATCGAAGTAGGATATATATGTGTGTGTGTATATATATATATATATATATCTCCAATCTGCTTATAGATTACATATTAAATAATTATGTGTCTCCAAAAGTCATTGTTGACCAATTTTTTGGTATTACTTGTATGGATTTGTGAATTTTCATGGACGCATTTCTTGTAAATTAAAGCTAAATATAACAGAGTTATATTAATACTTTAAAAACATCTAAAACAGAGAGTAAGCAATGTGCTTTACATGTCTATGACAAAAGATGATGGTTTGTAGTCACCTACCATTGTTATTAACATAGAGTAGGCCATCTAACAAATACTGAGTTTTTTTGTTTTTGGTTTGTTTTATTTTGTTTTGTTTTTGAGATAGTGCCTTGCTCTCTTGCCTGAGCTAGAGTGCAGTGGTGTCATCACAGCTTACTGCAAATTCCAGCTCCAACTCCTGGGCTCAAGCAATCCTCCTGCCTCACTCTCCCAACTAGCAGGGACTATAGGCGCATACCACCATGCCCAGATAATTTTTCTATTTTTTGTACAGAATCTCAGTTTTACTTAGGATGGTCTCAAACTCTGGGCCTAAAGCAATCCTCCCAACGTGGCCTCCCAAAGTGCTAGGATTATAGGTGTGGGCCACTCTGTCCAGCCTAATACTGAATATTCGAAATTACTTAGATTTAAGACTATTTGTCATATTTAAATAATACAGTATACCATCTATCTAATCTCTGCAAGTGTATCATTTGTCAAATTTAATTAGATTTAATTAAATTACTAAATGTCTTGGTATATATTTTTTCCTTATTTTTTTTTAGATTCTTACACATTTCTGCACACATACTATAGGGCCAGATTTCCTCCTTTACATGTAATGGATTGATTGCTAAATATAATTTAGAAAATTTTCACAAGACACTTTGCAAGAATTCAGAGCTCCACACACAGAGGCAAGAGAGATCTTCATCCAGGAAACATTTTAGATTTATATTGTACGCCTAGAATCAAAGTAGAAAGGAACTGTAAAAAAAAAAAATAGTTGAGGAGATGAAAGGGAGTATCCAAGGTTATGCAGTTGACCTTTCAACGTGGTTTGAACTGTGTGGGTCTACGTCTGTGCAGATTTTCTTCTGCCTCTGCCACCTCTGAGACAAGACCAATCCCAAGCTCCTCTTCAGCCTACTCAACATGGAGATAACGAGGATGAAAACCTTTATAATGATCCATTTCCACTTAATGAATAGTAAATGTATTTTCTTTTCCTTATAATTTTCTTAACAATATTTTCTTTGTTCTATCTTACTTATTGTAAGAATAAAGTATATAATACATATAAAAATATGTGTTAATATACTGTTTATTGGTAATATTTCCAGTCAACAGTAGGCCATTAGTAGTTAAGTCTGGGGGAATCAAAAGATATACATAGAGTTTTGACTGTACGAGGAGTCAGCATTCCTAAGACCCGCATTGTATGAGGGTTAACTGTATTTTCAACTTGCCTGTAAGCTACTGAGTACATATTTTCATGTTACTTAAATGCTGTTCTTCCTCATTTTTTGAGGCCTGTACTTTATTTATATTCAACCAGGATTAAAGCAGCCATTATCAGAATATCATGTTAACTCCCCCTCCTACATGATCAATAAAGAGCCATTCTTTGCCTTTTAAATATTCATTATATTTTAAAATTTGAAATATAAATATATACATGTACACACAAAAACTTTTTTTTAAGTGTGTATAGCATAATTTATTTGGTCAGTTTCTTACTGAATAACATTTATGTTTTCCCCAATTTTTCTAGTTATAAAGAATGCAACAATTTAAGTCAATGGATTTCCCTAAGTGTGTACTTTGGCCATGCCTCATAAATGTTACTATGAGGTATTCTTATGGACTTTATAATATATGTAATAGTTATACATATATAAAATATAAATAATATTATAGTTTTGATTTTATTATTGGTCCAAGTGCATCCTTTTACTCTGATAATTGAAAATTTTGATGTTTCTCAATTACTTCCTTCATACATAATGCTGCAGCAGACATCATTATCGATTTTTATGTAATTTGTTTTATGGTTTTTTTTTCCAACAGATATGGGATTTTGCCTTAGTATGAATTTACATTTTTGTTGGATTTAAAAACAGATAAAGTATTGTGCTAATTAATGTAACCAATAGAAATGTATGTATCTATGTATGTATGAGAGAGATTTGGCCATTTGCTTGTTTAACAGCCATGACTGATTTTCATCACACATAAATAATAGTCCAAATCCTTCACCCTGCTTATTTTCCCAGCATCATCTTGTGCAACTCTTTCCCTCATTCACTAAATGCTGACCAAGCTTCAGGACCTTCATACATGGCATTTCTTCTGCCTGGAATGTTCTCCCTTGCTCTTTAAATACTGGACCTTTTTTATCCTTTGTTTCTCTACTTTGATTAAATATCAAACAGGATGAACCTGATTTACTCTCTAAAATAGTCCCCTTCTCCAAATTATTATTCTTTCTCATGTCACCTTTCCATTTCATTCATCACATCTCACAAAATGTAATAATATATTTGTGATGACTTGTTTATATTCTGTTTCAATACATAGGTTTACAACTCCATTAGGACAGAGAGATCTTGTCATTTTTATTTCATAACTGTTCATTCACATCCTAGTACAATGCACAGAAATTAGTATGGCTACGTGAATATTTGCTGAATTGATGGGCAAATCAATGACTGACTGAATGAATGACTAGAGGAAGTAGACTTTTATTTTTCTTTTCAATAAATTACTAAATGAAACTTTAAAATTATGTAACTACTAGAATGATACTTCAAGATCCATTGTATAAGAAATAATGGTGATATAGAATCTCTTATGTTCTCCTGAATAGAGTTGGAACCCATTCTACTAAGTGAAGTATCCCAAGAATGGAAAAATAAGCACCACATGTACTCACTATCAGATTGGTTTCCCTGATCATCACCTAAGTGCACATTTGGGAATAACACTAATGGGGTGTCCGGCAGATGGGCAGGGAGGGGATGGGTGTATACCTACATAATGAGTGCGATGCGCGCTGTCTGGGGAATGGACAAGCTTGAAGCTCTGATTCGGGGGGGGTGGGGGGGGCAAGGGCAATATACATAACCTAAACTTTTGTACCCCCGTAATATGCTGAAATAAAAAAAAAAGATCCATTGTAGTTAGTTTTTTTAGAATAGTCAATAAATTATATAATTAAGAAGCATCCAGATGAAACACAATTTAAACACGTAATCATCAGCTCAATGATAGGGTAGTATCCTTTCAGTTTATCTTGTCATTATCATGAACCAGAAAAGAAAATCGAAAGAGTAATATTTCACTATTAGAAAACTAATCATACAATGAAAATGTTTAATCAATTTAATAAGCCTTTTTCAAACATAGCTTAAGAGAGAAATGATTATACTCATAGCAATATTGGAATTTCCAAGTAATTGTAACTGCAATAAAAAATTGATTGCTAATGAACTCTGATTTGAGATCTAAGTAATGCCCAACTACATATATTTCACAATTTTTAAAGCAGAAAATTTGTTAATGATAACTGTTATCAGCTCTATTCTGAAACAAATACAACTTTAAATATTTTAATTCCTTTTTCCCCTGAAGTTTTCTCTGATGTTTTGCTGGGCTTTTAGCATTATTAAATAGTGCTATCAAATGGTATAATTTAGCAATGAAAACTTATAAAAGACGGGCTTTATTAGAGTATTCTGACTGATTTTGTTTTAATTTAGAAATTTAATTCATCCCTATGTCTCACCCTGTTAGGGTGTGATGATTGTTAATCATATTTAAACTCTAAAGAACTTGGCAGTTATTCCATTCGGAATTCTCAGGCATCACTTGTTTCCCTCTTCCTTCTTTCTCTCTTCTTCTTTCATCTAAAAGAGACGCAACCATGGATTTGAACAAAATGCTGCTGCTGTTGTTCGATAGCTAATAGTTACCTTCAAGTGGCCTTCAGGGGTGTCCTATTTACTGCCCTTTTTTGTGACTTCTCAGATTTTAGATCAACTTTATAGGAAATACACGTCCACGTTTAATGACAAGGGCCAGGTTGTTCTGATGAATGTCTGTCCCCTAGCACTGATTGACACCAGCAGGCTGTGGAGGATGACAAATTGTCAGACAACAGATCAATCTGTTTTCTCCATTAAGTAATGAGGAATGAAAGGGCAGAGACATGGGGGGGGTGCTTTCTGTGATTACCTGGAGGCCTACTAAAGATGTTTGTAAATCAAGCATGTTAGCAGTCTGCGTGTACTTATTATACATGCGGTAGTGTGCATGTTTGAGTGATGAGAATCGAATACTCAACAGATACCTTCAACAATACAACCACAGATAAAAATGATGAGAAGAAAGATATTGAACAAGCTGTGAATGTAAAACTTAATATCTCCTGAGGATAAAAAGAATATGCTGAGTAGGAATATAAAAGGTATTAATAAAATAGCCTGAATTGTAGATGTTCGAAGATTGAGAAACTGCATTAATTATTAGTTATTTTTTAAGTGAATTTTTGGTTGACAATGGGGATTTATTTTTGAGAATAGCTTGAATTATAAAATGCTTGTCCTGAGGCACACTGCAGAGAGGCTGTGCCAAGAAATTATCAGGAAATATGTGTGTCTTCTCATCTAATTGTATCAGCTTAAAATTCCAAATTAAAAGAGACCTACAAAAAAATCTATAGATTTTCAGGGAAATTGTAGGTATTTTCTACTACTGTCCTAGACTCAACAAATTAGAATTTGCCACTTTTTGGCTATATGATATGCTTGATGTCAAACAATGGCAATAGAAGTTTGGGCCTTAGGACAAACACATGCTAATGCCAAGTTTATTGAGTGGCCTTTGAACCTCCTTTCCAACCTAGGTATATATCACCTAGGAATGCTTTTGTTTGTTCTCTTGGTTTCAAAGTGGACATGATACAGTGAGTTTAAATAAAAAAGTAAATTTTTATAAAGCTAGAAGGAACATCTCTTAGTATTTAAGGTACAGAATACTACTCAGGCATAGAGAGAAATTCTAGCCTGAGACTCAGGAGTTAGTATCTCTTTCTCATCTGCATTTTTCCTTCATACAAACCTTTCTATTCTCTTCATACAAACTAGATACTTCTTCTCAGATTGGTACTCTTAATATATAATTTTAAAAAAATCTTTCCTTTTTAAATGAGAAGTCAGATAGAAGGAATTACTAAATCTACATTTCAAATCCTCAAACCAAATGTTGGTTGGAACAACTTATGTCGGATCCCCAGCTCTGAACCAGCTGTGGACAAAAAAGTGAAGCCAAATATTCTGAATGTGCTTATGACCATGTAGACAAAGGGAGAGGTTGTTCCCAGAAAATAAGACATAGTCACTCCCAAAGGCAGCTGTATTGATACCCAAAACAATAAATGTCTACTACAAAAAATGTTGTTGAAAATTTCGGTGAAAGTTATACGGAATTTTATTTCCCAGAGACTTTCAGTACAAGATTGTTGGTGTTCCTCGGAAAAATTCTCACCCCTAAAGCAAATACAAATGTATCTGAAATTTTATCAAAATTTAATTACTAGAAATTTTAAGGACCAAACAAACCATTTGTTTTCATTATATATTTATAAGGACATATTTATTAGAATGAGTGAAACACAGTCCATAAAGAAGTTAGGTCTTAAAGGCTTACAGATGCCTCTGATGTTCGGAAATGAGCAGGTTATACTACACTCTCTGCCCCATGGGGGAAAACACACACACACACACACACACACACACACACAAAAAATAGCAGCATTTGGAATGTCTATTATGAGGGAGGACAAGGGGCTTTGAATTATATGCTAAAATTTGCCCATGACAATACTTGATAAAGTAAAGGTAATAAACTACATGCTGAAACAATTCCCTTATCTATAAATTCTATGATTATAATTTCAATATATTGCATCCATTTGAAATGAATAAAGGTCTCAACAAAAATTGTATAGTCAAATCTAACTGGTAGTTTGATCCTCAGTTTCCTCATTTTTGATTGTGTTTGCTTTTTCAATATAAGGATCTTGAAAGAACAAATTGATGTTAGAAGTCCATTTTCCTGCACGATACAAGAATTTTTCCTGCTATGCTTTTCTCCCTCTCTCACCTCCATCACTGTCATAACCTAAGCTATATCCCAAGGTTTCCAGATACTGCATTTTTCTTCCCACGTAATAACACACTATGTTCCAAAAAAACTATACAAAATAAATATTTTAAACTTCATTTACTCAAAGCCCTTACATATTTTCTAGAAGAACTGGTGTCATGAGATATTTAATTTTATTTTTCAAATAAGACACAAAAATAATGGATATCATATGCCAAATTGAAGTGAGAAAAAGAAAAACTTGTAAAATTTGCAAAATAAAGGTTGATACTAAAAACTTATCACATAATATTCAAGCTTCTTTTTCACATTAAGGATTTAAGATTGTGAATGTGAATATTCAATAGAATTTAAGATTATTTAGAAGAGCTGAGCCTTGGATATTTCTATCCCTTCCCTTGAGGGCCAGAGTTTTAACGGTGTTTTCTACATCACCTGATGTCAAGAGAGACTATCTCCCACAAACCAGATTTTGACCACATGTTGACCTAGAGCCCTGGAAAATAAACTTCCAAGGAGAAGCTATTGGAGGTGATGGAATCTCTCAAGAGTCTGGATTGGATAAGCAAAAAACCAGAACTGTGGAATAGGACCAGCTGTAGGAAAATGCATCACTCTTAACATAAACAGTACAGTTGGAATTTCTCAAAAGAACTTTCTCCCAAACATACACACAAACACACACACTCCTTCCAAGTAAGTCAGCTATAAATCAGCCAGACTTAGAATGCAAGAGACCAGCTGACAACAACTAACGGTGAAGTAAATATAGCCTACCTCTATTTACCTTGTAGCACACATGCTTTTTCTACTGTCAGGTGAGTGGGGCAGAATGTTAGAAAGAAAAGACAAAACTACCTTCTAGGGTGCTTCTCATGGGGCTGCAGGCCCAGCTACAGGGAAGAGAAGCAGCTATAAGTTTTAATGGTGTTGAAAATGTTGACTATTTCATTAGACTGGATGTTTAATTATTGAATTAAACAAGAAATTGGTGACTGAGTGACTATAACGTTTTCTATTACTTAAAAGTGATTAAAGAAATTATGGCTCTGCCAGAGTTTCCATCCAAGGATAGGGAAGAGTTCCATCTGGATAAAATTTCAAAAAACATTTGGAGACAAAGTACATTTCCTGTGCGGTTAGTGACCCTAAGTCATATTAGATACTAGATACTAAAATATCTCAATTGTTAATATATAATACAATATCTGTGTGACTTGTGATATTTATTTATTTGTTCATTCAACAAACATCTCCTCTATATACCATGTGATGGTCACTCTTCTAAGCACTGAGAATACAGCAATGAACTTGATAAGAAATAATCCCTCCTGAATTGGTAATGCAGTTTTCAGTCTAGCAGTAGATAAAATAAATAGACCCTTATAATATTGCATGATAGAGGAGGTAGGGTGCTATAAGTGCTATGGCAGTGCATAGCAGAGGAATCCAATTTGAACTTGGGAAATGAAGAAAAGTACCCCAAATTAAGTTATATCTACATAGGGATTTGAAAGATAAGTAGACGTTAGCCTGATGAACAGGGTGGAGAAGAATGTTCTGGGTAGAGAAACTAGTTCTGAAACTGAGAGAGTGCATGAGTCATAAAGAACTAAGAAGTTGAGTGGGAGTATGAATCCTATAGGAAATTTTAAAAGTTCAGAATGAATCTGGAAAGAATTTTTTTAAAAAACAGAGCTGGAGAGATAAATAGCACCGATGATGAAAAGTTGCACAAAAAGTGCTAGCCAAATATGACCTCATTTTAAGGTAATCAGAAGTCTTTGAAAGATTTTTCAATATGGAACATATTTGCATATGAACTAAGAATTTTATGAAAATAATGGACATTTTTGGCACCAGCAGGGTGTTAAAGGAGTTGTTTTAGATGGGCAGAGAGTGCTATGCCCACACATATCCATAATTTAAACAGACATTAAAAACTTATTGTCAGGGGAATTGCAGATACTCTATTTAATCCTATTTTACCAGGATGCAATTTGCCTCTTGTTATCTTCATCTTATGAATAAGGACACCTGTTTGCAGAGTGGTAAATGCATAGCCCATGATTACACAGTTAGAAAGTGGTTGAACAGACACTAGAACTCAAATCTTTAACTCCAAAATCTAGACCATTATCTTAACCCCGTCATGCTTTCTAGCCAAATATGAGGAGAGGCTGAATCATTTAATCCAAGGTTAATTGATCCAAATTTCAAATTCAAGTGAATGCATGTCAGTTGCATTTAAGCCAAGATGATTTGCTTTTAGCACCCAAGGATTTTTGAATCATTTGCCATTTTATGAATGTGGACTTATAATTACTGTTTGCTTTTTACAGCAGTTGTAATATTGTTCCCATTTACCATTTAGAATGGCCATATATTTATATGGTTTCAAATCCATGAATTCTCCTCCTCTCTGTAAAGATATATATATATTCTGGCAGTCTTCAGGGCCTTTCTAACACACTTCTAGTTCTGGGACTCACTGGTTTTATTGGAGTAACATTATACTATAGGCCTGTACATTAGAATGATGTATCATAGTAATTCTAATGCAGTTATTCTAGTATGATTTAGATTGTAATCCAAAAGCATTATCTAGATATAACACTAAAGCAATCTCTGAGGAAATTTTGTTCATTCCAGCAGGGAAAAGGAAGTCCTATTTCATGCATGAATTATTAAAACTGCACTTAAAGGGGTAGCAACCCTTTTAGTTTGGCAAAGTTCCTGTTTTAATTGGTAAAAATGACAAATGACCTAAATCTCACAGTATCCAGAGCCAACAGAAACAAAAGAAAAGGAAGCAAGGAGTTCAAACTTGACCCAGGGCTGGGCAGTGTCTCAATAAGAATGGAAAAAAATCTACCAGTTGTTTAATAGAGCTACCAATTAGTGTTCTACTCCATAAAAGAGACCATAAATTTAAAAGTATTTCTCCACAATTAAGGCACTTCACAAAGTGCCCAAGGGCTGTCAACATGGGCATGTTCATTTTATAAGACACTTCTCAAAGAAAAGACACCTGCACCCGAATGTTTATAGCAGCACAATTCACAATCGCAAAGATGTGGAAACAACCCAAATGCCCATCGATTCATGAATGGATTAGCAAAATGTGGTATATGTATACCATGGAATATTACTCAGCTATTAGAAATAATGGCAATATGGCATCTCTTTGGTTCTCCTGGAGAGAGCTGGAACCCATTCTATTAAGTGAAGTATCCCAAGAATGGAAAAATAAGCACCACATGTACTCACCAGCAAACTGGTTTCCCTGAGTGCACATTTGGGAATAACACCAATTGGGTATCGGACAGAGGTCAGGGCTGGGTGGAAGGGATGGGTGTATACCTACTTGTTGAGTGCGATGCGCACTGCCTGGGGAATGGACATGATTGAAGTTCTGACTGGGGGGGGACGGGGTGGGGGGAGGGGAGGGGTGCACACCTATATGATGAGTGTGATGTGCACTGTCTGGGGAATGGACACAGCTGGGGCTCGGACTCGGGGGTTGGGGAGGCATGGGCGGTGTGTGTGGCCTGATCTTTTGTGCCCCCGTAGTGGGCTGAAGAACAAACAAAAAATGACAATTAAAAAAAAAAAAAAGAAAAACTACAGGAGAAAAAAAAAAAAGAAAGAAAGAAAGAAAATAATGCTTTGTGTCCTTATAGGTGACTGGGCATGCTGTTAAAGAAGGTGAAAAACTTAGTGGATCAGTGTTTGCTCATATTAAAATGGAAACACCATGGTCTCTAGATTTCAGTACTTACAGTTTCATCTTGGTGACATTTCTTTTATTGTAGTTTAACCAGATGTTAACAGATCACAAGGCAATAGAGTAGCTTCTGTTCCACAGCACGATACTTCTAAGAATATCCAATCATCCTCTCTGTTTCCTTCAGAACAATAAATACAAAAAGGAAATTTAGTCAAGAAAATATAAATAAACAATTTAGAACAACATTCAGACCCCAGAAATACACAGAAATCAGGTGATTGTTTGCTTTTACTTTTGCAGTACAAATCCAACTTAAAAATCTGAATCTGTAGGGACACAGTCCTCACAGTTAAAGGCTGATCACCCATTAAGCACATAGGAACACCTATGGCACAGTTTTTTCCTCATCTTTTTATTATAAAAGTTTCCAGACATTCAGGAGAGTTTAAAGAATAGTTCAATAGACATCTGTATACACCCCCCCTAGATTTAACATTATTAGAATTTTAGCGTATTTGTTATTTATGTGAACACACAAATGCACAAATAGAGCTATAGTTGTTTTTGTTGCTAAGCTATTTGAAAAGAAGTCACAGATATAACTACACTTTACCCTTACATACTTCACCATGCATTTCTTAAGGAAAAGCACTTGCTCCTATATAATTAATTGTAGAAAGGGTATATAATCATCATAACTAAGAAAATTAACAATAATTATATTACCAAATATGTACTAAATATTCAGATTTTCTCAAATAGATTTATTTTCCAAAGCAGAATCCAATAAAAGCTCACATATTCTTTTTTTTTTTTTTACTAATAAATTGTATTTCTTAAACCGGTTTTGGTTCACAAAAAAATTGAACAGAAAGTACGAAGAGTTCCTGTCTTAGTCTATTTTTGCTGCTGTAACAAAATACCAGATACTGGGTAATTTATAAAGACAGAAATGTATTTATCACATTCTGAAGGCTGGGAGGTTCAAGATTAAGGTAAAGGCATCTGGTTTCTGGCAAGGGCTTTCTTGCTAAGTCCTCACATGGCAGAAGTCATAAGGGTGAAAAAAAAAGGATAACACTATAGCCTCACATGGCAGAATAGCAGAAGAGAGAGAACTCACTCTTGCAAGCCCTTTTTATAATGACATTAATCTATTTATGAGGATGGAGCCGTCATGACCTAAACACCTCCCAAAGGCTCTACCTCCCAGTACTGTTGCATTGGGGATTAAATTTATAACACATGAATTTGGGGAGATACAGTCAGACTATAAAACTTTCCAACATAGAAAAGTTTCTCTTAATCTCTTTTCATCCAAAACATACTTTTCTTCTTTTTAAAAAAATTTTCTAAGGACATTGCCTGTCGAAGAAACCAAGGTGTCAAAGAGTGCCCTACATTATGGATTTGTCTGATTGCTCATGGTGTTATATAATATATAACCCTATGAAACTTATTTTTATAATTTTCATTTCAAAATATTAGGGGGTACAAGTGCTCTTGTTACTTGGATGAATTGTATACATACTGAAGTCAAGACTTTTAGTGTGCCTGTCACCAGAATAGTGTACATTGTATCTGATAGGTAAGATTTTATCCCTCAGTCCCCCCCTCATACTTCCCTTTCTTAGTTTTCAATGTCCTGTATACAACTTTATGAGAGCGTGTACTCATGATTTAGCTCCCACTTATTAATGGGAACATGGAGTGTTTGTTTTTCCATTCCTAAGATACTTCACTTAGGATAATGGTCTCCATTTCCATCCAAGTTGCTGCAAAAAACATTATTCCATTCCTTTTTATGGCTGAATGGTACTCCATGGTATATACATTATATATACCACATTTTCTTTATCCACTCATCAGTTGATGAACACTTGCTTGATTCCATATCTTTGCTATTGTGAATTATGCTGTGATAAACATTCAGGTGCTGGTGTCATTTTTAAAAATGACTTATTTTCCTTTTGGTAGATACCTAGTAGTGGGACTGCTGGATCGGATGATAGCTCCACTTTTAGTTCTTTGAGGAATCTCCATACTATTTTCCACAGAGGTTGCACAAATTTATAGTCCTACCAACAGTGTACAAGTGTTCTTTTTTGACTGCACACACACCAACATCTACTGTTTTTTGATTTTGTAGTAATGGCCATTCCAATATGGATAAAATGATATCTTATTGTGGTTTTAATCTGCATTTCCCTGATGATTACTGATGTTGAACAACTTTTCAAATGTCTGTTTGGCCATTTGTATATTTCCTTTTGAAAAAACTCTGTTCATGTCTTTTGCCCACTTTTTAATGGAGTTATTTACTTCTTTGTTTGTTTTTTATTGCTGATTTGTTTGAGTTCTTTGTAGATTCTCCATATTAGCCCTTTGTCAGATGTACAGTTTGCAAATATTTTCTCCCATTCTGTAGGTTTACTCCGTTGCACTCTCCTCTCCCCTGAGGGTAACCCTGCCGGAATGTCCAAGCTCTGGGATCACGCAGTTCCCCTAGGACACCCCTGTGGCCACTGCAGTCTGGGCAGGAGTTGGGAAATATTTATGTGAGAACCAGTGACAAGAAAACTGAAGGGCTGAAGCTTCCTGGGAAGGACAAAGGCACACAATAGGTGGGGAATCAGTATGGCGCCTGCTGTCTCAACTCAAGTTTGTGGTGAGGGGGAGTGACCCTGAGAGGGGTGGCAGCCCAGACTCTGTTCTCTCACTGGCAGCAGCAGCTTTTAGGCTTGTGAGGATAGAGAAGCTCTCCTACTGTTTGGAAGCCTGCAGTCTGCCAGAGGTGTGAGGGGAGGAAAAACAAACACCCCCACCTACCCTTTCCATGGGACTCCAAGTTCCTTGTGAGTTGATCTCCACCAAAATCTTGCTCCTTCTTCTTCTGCCCTGCAACTTCTTCCCATGGGATCTTGGGTAGGTTGAGGCACTTTCCCCTCAGAATTACACCTGGGCTATGTTTTTTCATCTAAAACTTTTCCTTCTTTCTGAGATGATCTGGCAACCAATATCTCTAGTCAGCCATCTTGCCTCCAAGCTTATTTTCTGTAAGCAGAAAATTAGCTCTAAAAGCTTGATTGTATTCAAGTTAAAGTTTTCACAAGGTTATTTTCTTCATTGATGATGCTTCTTAATTGCATTATATCAGGCGGCATATATATCAGCCTGTCACAATATTGGTGATGCTAATCTGGATCACGTATTTGAAGTGATGACCTATAGAATTTATTCTTTTAGATGTCTGACTTTTCCTCATGAGGATTTACGTATAAACTCTAGGGTGATACCTTGGCACTGTGGCAGTATCTTTCCCCCCCAAAAAGAAATTTTAATCTAATTGTTTTTAATGCATTCACAAGCTGTGTCTGAAATAATGGGGATTGAAAATTGGTAACTTAATAATTCTATCATTCTTTTACATCCATTATCTGAAATTTCTTTCCAAAGAAAAGCCTTCTCTGATAAACACTTTGTGATTTTTTAAATCTAAACTTTTCAACTCTTTCCTTGAAAAAGATGTTGAAGGTGTTACGTAGTAACATTAGAGTGAGATGAACTAGGGTATGTATGTTGGGGGAATGGTGTTCATTTGCTTTTTCTTTGTAAAATTCTGTATCGCTTTACAATAAGTTGAGCATACATAAATGTTATAATTAAAAATTAAGGAACATTTAAAATAATTATCTCTTCCCAATTTGCAACTGTTAGTCAATTACTTTGGGAATAAAAGTCTACATTTTTGAGCACTTAATGTATACTAGCCCATTTGTGAATCAAGAACTATCCTTTCATGTAGAAATCACCATTTTTTTCACAAGAGAAAATGTGTATAGTTAAAAATATTGCCTGACATTTAATTACCAAATATGTTTTCAAGACAAGATTAGAACCCAGATATTTTCCCATTCAGGAAAGCTTCATTTTCTGTACTGTTTCTGTTTGTTCTCTTCTACAGAGAGGACTTGGAGTCTATTGAAAGTAAATGGGTTTGAGTAATGTTTTAAAATGTACTGGGATTTTGTTTATATTCACCAATAAGGAAATTATTGCCATTGAAAAGATAGGTTGTTACTCACAGTTCCCAAGGGAAAGGGGCATGACATGGCACTCAGGGCTACACATAGAAGCACCAGCTTTGGTGTGAAAGCACAAGAAATGAGGAGAAAGGATATTGTGATTTTTGTGAAAGTAGTGGGCCAGACAGGGTAGGCAAGTCGAGCAGTTTAGAATTTGATAGGTTGAATAATTTCAGTGGTGTCTGGGCAATCAGAGTGGAACCTGGCCGTGGGTTAATTTGGACTGGAGGAGACTGGTAAAAGTGGGTGGGTGGAAGTACATATTTAGGATTGGTTGCTTTGCCTATCAAAGGTATACTTACAGGCAAGTGGTTTGCTATCTATAGAAATTAGCTAACTCTGGGAGGAGCAGTCTCTTCCTGTGTATGGAAGACCCCAAGATGTGAGAGCATCATAAAGTATAGAGAATAAAAGCATGGTTAATATAATCAGAAAGAAATATTGTATACAATTAAGCAACTAAAATGAACGACTTGTATTTCTCTGTAAAGTGCTTTAATAGATTGAGATTCTGCAGTGTGACAACACATAACTATCACTAATGCAGACTTATAAATCATGTATCAATTATGAAATGTATCATCCCATTTCATATATGATTTATCTGTGTTAGAGATCGAATTGTGTTTTTAATCAACACAGAACCATATGATAACATTTACATGAAAGTATATCAGGAAATTTTGTCAGTAATATGACTTTAATTATATTTTCAGGGAAACCTACATATTACTTACATAAAAATATCAGAAAATTTTATTATAGTTTAATTTACTGTGGTAGATGCAGAAGTGTTCTAGATCTGCATTCCTCAACCCCCAGGCCATGGCCCCGTACTGGTCTGTGGCCTGTTAGGAAAACAGGGCTGTGCTTGACCACCTGAGCTCCCCCCTACACTCCGTCCCCCAACCCCATGGAAAAATCATCTTCCATAAAATCGGTCCCTGGTGCCAAAAAGGTTGGGGACCACTGTTCTAGATATTCCAATACTATCATTTAAAACTATTCATGTTTGTGCATATTTTACTTTTTGGTGCCATATGAACATTGTGTATAGTCTATAATATTATCATGATATAGAGATAGCATTTGCTCCAAAACAAAGTAAAAAATATTTGTTATTGTATTTATTCCCAATATATTTATTAAATTTTAGTAGCAATCCTGTTATTGGAACAGAGTGACATTCTACATTTACAAGATGTCAGTGGCGGCGATATAAGATTTACAAGATGTTCAGTGACTTCCATCTGGGTGGCACTGGAGCATCTGCCAGTGCATATGATCAGGCAGAGGACACATATACCAAGTGCTGAAAGCAGCAGTCTGACTCTCATCCTGTTGGGTAAACAGTATATTTTTGTCTCCACCAACATATCAGTGAAACTAAAATAAATTTATACCAATCAAATTAGTTTCTAAAAATAGTTACAAATTTATTTTTAAAACCTGGGCTGTTAATATAGACATGACCAATTAGAAGAAATCATTTTTCTGGTATTTAAATGCTACTATTTACTTGATCTATGAAAAGCTTGTGTACTGCTCTGAGTAACCATTTCTCTGGAAAACAGAGTAGCTCATGGCCACTAAAGTCAGATTTCCCATTCAAGTTTCCATGTGTCAGTTATTAAGTTTGTTCTGTTTCTTCCATTTAATGTTTAATGGTATATACCTTGTGCACTCTGGATTTGTCACAAAAAGAATTGGAAAAAAAAGAAATATAGATAAATCAACAGGAATTCACCATTTCTGTTGTTTATTGGGTTTCTCATTGTTCATTAGTTAGACCTAACCTTATTTAAAATCAAAGAATCATACTTGAGAGGCAAAGCATAACAGGATAAAAATATAGAGAAATAAGGCAATTGAAAGAAAGAATAAAAATTTAATTAGAAAAAAGATTATGGTCAATAGCAAGGGTGATAGGTAGAAATTTCAATTCTAGCCAGTATTGGAGCACAAACTACCATAGTGTATTTTCTCATCCAAAGCTAAGGGAAGCTGGCTTAGTTAGGGAGGCACAGTAGCACAGACTGAAAAATGTTGGACAGTGGCAAATACAGCTATTTTTTTCAATGTTAAGTTAATAATATATAATAAGGTTATGAAGTAGAAACCTGGCTATTTAGATACTCTACAACTACCATTATTTATTTGATGGTTTATAATTGATAATGATATCTTGTTAAAAATCATTGAAAATGCTGATAATTATTAAATTATCAACAAATTGCAAAAATAATTAGAAATGACAATCAACAAAATCTTTTAAAATTATTGGGAATTAATAAAAGATGAGTCCTATAGAAATATATTCTCCTGTGAATTTTGTTTGTTCAAGGAATATGTTGTATTAAAATTAATTAAGTTTGACCTTAGCTAAATATAGAAATGAGCCAGGCTTATTGACGGCCTTTATAAAACCCAAAGCATCCTGTATCTATCATCATAGTTTTCCAAGGTCCCTTACTCTACTGTGGCGACATGACACAAGTTAAAAATGAGATAGGCTTGGTCAGAGCATGTGGGTTTGAATCTCAAACAGCACTTGAAATCATTGTTGCATTTTAGGTAAGTCCTTTCACTTCTTTCAAAAGCCTTCAGAAACTCTTTCTTGCTCTTTAGTTTTTTCCTTTATTGTAGACAAAATTGGGAGACAGAGTAGTGTGGTAGCAAATGTGTGGTCTCTGCGGCTAGTCCTGCTACATTCCCACCATTCTTTTAACTACTTGGTCTTGGACAAAGTGTTTAACCACTTCCTCACCCTGGAAATGGCATTATGGACCCTTACTTTTGTGATTGTACACACGATTAAACATGTTCATAATGTGTGACACACAGCAGGTAGTCATTGAACGGTAGTAGGAGTTGTTGATTCTGCATCTGTCAATTATTAATATTATCACAGGTATAGTTTTACTAAAGATATTACTAGATTTCGTTCTCTTCTTAACCTTAGGAATATTTAAACATTCCACAGAACTTGATAGCTGAGAAAAATCTTGGAGCTTATATAGTTCAGTGGCATGAACGTGTTAAGCAGCAGAATTTACAATATATAAAAGAAACATCAGGGCAGCCCTTTGGTTGAAGCATACAAGAGGCCAGGATCCCCATCTGCTTAGCTTCTACCTCATTACATGTACAGAGACCCCTGAAGCCATCTAGCAGGATTCTAAACATCTAAGAAACATATTTTTGAAAACACTACTCCAGTTGAAAAGGTTTATTTTGCATATATTGAAATTGATTCAGAAATATGGAATACCACAAATCCTACAATTAACAAATATTAAAATGGGCCAGGCGGGGTGGCTCACGCCTGTAATCTTAGCACTCTGGGAGGCCAAGGCGGGAGGATCACTTGAGGTCAGGAGTTCGAGACCAGCCTGAGCAAGATCAAGACCCCATCTCTACTAAAAATAGAAAGAAATGATCTGGACAGCTAAAAAATATATATATAGAAAAATTAGCTGAGCATGGTGGCGCATCCCTGTATTCCCAGCTACTCAGGAGGCTGAGGCAGAAGGATTGCTTAAGCCCAGGAGTTTGAGATTTCTGTGAGGTAGGCTGATGCCATGGCACTCTAGCCCAGGCAACAGAGTGAGATTCTGTCTCAAAAAAAAAAAAAATAAATAAATAAATATTAAAATGGATATTAGATATAGATATTGCAAGCTACAAGATACCTTCCTCTATTCTACAATGTCTCTTTATTATGGACTTTTGTATTCATATTCATCAGTAACATTTCATGTGCTGCTACTCCTTTATGCTAACTCAAACATGCATGTAGATTGGAAATTTTTATTCTTTTTGACAGAAGAAACAGCTTAAGTACAGAGTAGTTACGAATTTTAACAAGAGATATAACATACAACTATCTGAAAATGAATGCTTCATTTAAAAAAAATCAATCGGTATAACCACATTGTCTCAATATAAACATGTATGAACTAAAAGATATTTTTGCCACATATAACATTTCTCATTTTATTCATAGGAATAAGTATTAAAAAAGCAAATCCCTTATACCATGACAATAACTACTTTAGTTTGCATATTTAAAAGTATAAATATTGTCTTACATAGTGACAAAGACATTATCACAGTTCACTATTAACACTTAGTCCTTGTTTTCTTTTTCTAGCTTTTCTAGTTTAAAATAAACAATGACATTCAACATAAAAGTAAACTTTACTATGTCAGACTCTATTCTACAATAGCATTAAAACATGTTGCGGGCCCAAATGATTACTTCACACTCATTTAAGTATAAATAAGTATTTGTAGCTCTGCAAGCATATAAAATACTCATGGCAGAGCCAAGTACTAGTTTATAGAACACAAGATTTAATAGGTCAAGCAAGGATCACTTTTTTAATGTATGTGTGTAGGAATCAACATACCATCACAAAAGTATTAGAATGCCATGTCATAAATTATTTTGATTTAGAGTATTATAATTTAGAGTATAATGCTTTTTATTCATTTGATTCAGAGATTAATATTTAAGCCATATGTATTCACATCTCATTTTAAATTAAATTGTATAGGTATCTGATCACTTGAAAAAAATCAATCAATAGCATACCTATACAACAGTCTCAGTAGGAATTCTGATCTCTGAAAGCATTGCTTTTGGTCAGATAATTCTTTGTATTGCATAAATACACTTATTAAACCATGTAAAATCATCATTTCGAGGTCAAATAGACAAAATCTGTTAAGTTGGCATTTCTAATGATGTTCTCTGTAACAGGCAGGGTTAGGTTTTCAGAATGAGTAATATAAGTTATTCTATATTTCACACTAATAAAGGGCTTTAACACAGAAAATCAAAGTTACACAATTATTGGAAGTACTGTGGGAGCAAAGAATAGGGAAGCCTGTGCCAAAGATCCAGAAGCAATGTTAGGCTCTCAAGAACATGCTCCTGTGCACCTGGAAATGCAAGAACCTCATAAGGAATCTGCTAGGAAACTCACCCAGAGGTTGCTTTGAATATTATAAACAACCAAAGATAATTTCAGTATGCAGTAACTAAGTATATGATTCCCTAGGAGCCATTGCTTGGGCAGCCAAAGTGAGTGAGTGATGGTAACTTTCCAGGAAGCTTCTGTGAACTTAAGGTCTGCCATATGCCTGTGTCTCTGCCTTGCTCCATCCAGAGAATAATGGCCTCTTCTATTTTAAAGCCTTCTAAATCTCATAAGGGTATCTCACTGGGACAGTCTAATCAGGAACCATATGAGGAAGGATGTTCTGAAAATACAATTCTTGTTTTTTCTTTCAGGAAGGAGTGGTAGTGATGTTGAGCTGTCAACCCACACTCATAGACCTTCTATAGTAGGCTGTTGTTTTTCACTCTCCTTTGGTTTATCTTATTGAATATATATTCTTTCTAATATCTTCTTGAGTGAATAAGTGGTGGAAAATAAACCAGACATGTACATTGATGTTTTTCTTAATTTTTTTTTTAAATAAAGAGGTGAGACAAGATAGTGTAAGTAGCATTGAAGATATGAGACATGGCTTCCAGCCTGCTAGTCATTTAAGCTCTCTAAGCTTCGTTACATTCATCTGCTAATTAAGGATAATCAGATCTGGTTGCCATCACCTATTACAATGGGTTGCTTTAAAAATCACAGAAGTGATTTGCGTTTACGTTACACTGCTACACAAATGTCAGAGAAGTGAATGATTCCCTTCCAATAGTGCAGGGTACAACGATGCACACATTTAGAAAACTCTTGGGCCATCAGCAATCAATCAAATTGTCCAAACAGTATCTAGCATTCAAAAGGTTTCTCTCCCCAGCCTCTTAAGGTCTAGCTGATGATTATCTTTAAAACCACTTCTCTGAGTTATGGGTGTAAAGGAAGCAAGGCTGTCAGAATATCATCTTTGTTCTCCCTTTGCAAAAGTTTATCCAAAGTAAAATTGAGGAAAAACACCTACTTCATCTCAAGCTAGGCATGAATAATCATTTATGCCTAACTTTATCATTCACTGAGCAAACATATATTGAGAAATTAGTTTCACCCACTGAATGAGAAGCAGCCTGTGGAAACAGTTAAATGGAATATTAACAAGTATAAAGAGATTATATAATGTAGAATAATATCCAGAAAATCTCAGAAAGCACATGAGAGTGATTTCCTGTACTCTTCACTGAAGTCATCTATGATGTGATGTGCAATATCTTCAGCCTTAGGTCTACTTTTCAAAGATGCAAACATGCTGACATACTTCCTGAGGTTTCTCCATTTTCTTCTTTCTGCCATTTTTTCCAGCTTCCTGGGGAACTTCCCAAAGAAGCAAGTGGGCTCTTCTGTCTCTCAACTTCTATACCAATCTCTTTAGTCTCAGAGAAATTTCTTCTTAAAGTTTTCTGTTGTTCATAAAGACATTTCTAATAAAATAATTCTAATAAATGTAAGATTTTATAAGGGAAAATAACTTCTAGAAGTTTCTTCTTTGTGCATTCAAAAATAACATAATCAAATGAAAACCTAAGAGTTAAAAATGGAAATTAATAAATTAAAAGTTGAAAAATACTTGGCTATATTTGAATGGAGTCAGTGGGACGAGGGGAAGGAATATACACACAATGTAACATCTTCGTGAATTTTTCTACTGTATCTATTGGTCTAGAAATACTGAGACTGGGAGTTTGTGTTGAGGAATGGCATCGAGAGGATAAAAATAAAGGGGAAGAAATAGTCATTATTTTATGATAGAATCAATACATAAATTGCAAAGGACAGGAGAAAGAAGAGGAGAGAATCAAGACCAGAATATGGTGGGTTCAGTTTGAATGTGCTGAGATTGATTTGCTTTCTTTCAAAAAGTATGTCTGGAAAATGTACAGATTCCCATGAATATTTCTTTGAGTAAACAAATGTACAGCCATCTTTTTTTTTTTTTTGAGCCATGGTTCCTTTTCTATTTTATATATACATATATTTTTTATATATGTATATATATATTTTATATATGTTTTATATATTTATATATACAACCCATCAGGGTCTTATGTGTGAGAAAAGATTCTGAGTATTATACACCTAAGGCACAACTTCTAGCTGCCTTTCATACTGTCACCAAATGTCCTTCACGGTAACTGGCGATTCTCAAATCTTTGATCTTGAATCAGCCTTTGAGGGCACAGAGACAAGGCACTTCTTAAATAATGCAGCTAGTGCAATCTCCTAGACAAATGGCAAATTAATCAGTCTCTAAATCCTTGTTTTTTGAAGACTTGTGCATTTTTAAAGAAGACGGAGTAATTGTTTAGTGACTTGGTGCCATTGATTTTCATTATGGATGGTGTTGGCTGGGCCTGTGTCAGGTCATCAGGGAGAGATAGCCTCTGCATAGCTAAATAAAATGGGAAAAGGGGCACTTCTTATTTCATATTCACAAAAAGAAACTCAATCCTTGAAGAAGTTTTCATGACCTTTCCTTAAGAACAACTTTTGTCCAATACATGATTTTTCAGGAAATGATGACAACAATCTCTCAGCACAGAAATCAACAGTATGTCTTGGCTTCAGTAGTACAAAATATTCCCCACCTGGGACAATTTTAAAAGAAGGACAAGTATGAAACAAGATGATTTAAAATATTCTATTGAAATCCATAGTGAATTTAAAGCTACAGTTGAACATGCTTAGAATAGAACAATCAAATCAAATGAACACTACTTCCTTCAGCCTACAGAGACAGCACAAGTTTTGTGTTTTCAGAAGTTCCATTTAAGTTAGGAGGTCTGCTATTTTATGAAGGTTTAACTGAAAATTTCATCTACTGATACTGAATTGATTACAGTTAAAATGTCTCCTCTTAGTCCCAAGATAGCTATCCTTTCTGATATTTTGTAGATGGGATTCATACACATTTGACTTGGACATGAAATTGCTTTAAATTTATATTCAAATTTCTCTCATACTTCCCCAATTTTCTGAAAGCATGGTTAAACTTTGTTCACCTTAGATTCAGGGTTTTTTTTGTTGTTGTTTAAATGTAACCAAACTTATTCATTTATTCCCCAGTCTCTAATTAATTTAGTGTGTATAGACTCTGGCATCAAAATTTCTGTAAATGAAATGTTTTCAGAGACTTCAATTGTTTTGAAATGAGATCTATAATTTCTATATTTCACAATGACTGATTATTTTTTTACAAGAAATCACACAGTTGTTACATCGTGGCAACTCATTGAATTAATTCAGAGAAAAGTCTGACTTTCAAAGAATGTTTGCCTTGATTTTTTAAATATATATGCCACAGCAATTCTCTCCTTTAATGATAACTAAATTATATGAGTGAATGAACTATAATACAGCTTAGAAAAAGAAAGGAGTTGTGCTTTGCCGGCATGAGGTGCTTGTGGAATTTGGACATTCTAATACATTTAATAATTCTCTTCTAGATATAGTCATCAAGAACTTTTAAATTAATGCCTCAATTATGGACAAAGGAAGCACTCACACATAAATGCAAGTGATGGTATGCTACTATATTGCAGAAAACTTGGCAGGCAGTATAAGAATCTACAAAGGTATTTGATTCATTGACCAAATATGAGTTATATAGATATTAATCAATACCTGTTTAGAAGAGTATTAACCATATTTCATGCTTTTTGTGTTGTACTCATTATAAGTCCCAATATATCAAATAATGGCTGTGTCATCTTCATTAGTTCAATGAAGAAAAAGTTAATATTTTCTTGACTATCCACTTGAATGTTTTCCAAAGAAGAAAGTAAACATTGGGATTTCTATCTGAAATGTCTAATTTCTAGTACATTCTAGACAGTGCTAAGTATTTGTGGCAGGAGTCCACTTTTTTCATTGACCAATTATTATCTCAGAGAAGCTCTCAACTATGAGGACTGAAGCAGATGTTTTCAGAGAGGGGGAGGATAGATTCTAATTTATTGGCTTCCAAGTTATTTTGTGTATTCACTATTCACATTTTACCCTATGTTTAATATCAGAACCCCTCCACCACATTGGTTGCAAATTTTTGTCCTGCATAATAAGAAAAATAATTCTTTGGGAGTACTGCCAAAAGTCAGTATAATCATTATGTCATCAAAAAACATTTGATGGAGAATAAGACTGGTGCTTTTAGGTGTGTCAGACAGTGACGTTTTAATATAAGATTATTTGGCAGTCATTTTCTCCGTGTGATATAAATGAAGTGTTATAGAGTAGTGAGTAATGATTGCATTGGGGACAGCAGTCAAAATAACTTTGTGACAAAAATAGATCCTGCTTTTTTTATTTTTGATAACAGGTTGCAAATCCATTGCATTATCTGAGAGAGAGAGAGAGAGAGAGAGAGAGATGGAGAAGGGAGAAGGGAAAGGGAAGAAGGAAAATAGGAGAACAAATGTAAATTTGAGGAGGTCTACTTTGCATTTCTATGCTTAGCAATGCACAAGCGTAATAATTGGATGATTCGTGAATAAATTAAGAATGAATTTACAATCTTAAGACCATATTGATAGTGATAAAGTATTTTGCTATGTGAATTACTATCTCCAAGGTTTCTTTGACTTTGGAATATGTTAATCTGCCTCCCTTATACAACTAACAGACAAGAAGAAAGAGAAGGTTCCCTCAACCCTACTGATGAATATGTTCTATTTTGTTTGGAATGTATAAAAGAGAATATGTAGTAAAATAATATCACCCATTACTTCATTTGCTCAATAGAGTTTTCTATATATACATCTATATAGAACACAGTGACATAAATTAACTGTTGGTAATTAGTAATATAAATTATTTGTTGGTAATTCATTGATGTAAAATTTACACACACACAAACACACATTAGAAATATTGGCTGTATGGGTAAAATGGTGTTGGGTGGGGTATCTCAGAGGCCTTTCACAAAGAAGAAGCCCAAAGTGTGTGTGTTTTTGTCTTTCTGTATGTGAGAGAAAATTTACTGATTTGGCAACGTAAAAAATAAACCTGAATCCTGAAGGCTAAAGATCCAAAGAAATTATCAAAGTAGAGGAGAGATCCTGAAGCTGATGTCTGGAAGATGATCTCAAGAGCATACAACATGAGAATGATTGGCTGCTTATACTGTGGATGTTAATAGTTTTTGTAAGTTTTTAAAAGTTGCTATGATCTCAGGGCAGAGATAACCAGTCAGATTTTTTTTAGGGCCAGAGGCCAATGGAAGAGAAGTGACCAAAGAACATAAAACAATGTATATTTGGATATGCTGAATTCAAGTAAAATGTCTGAATGACCTATTATATATATATGTGTGTGTGTGTGTGTGTGTGTGCACGCGCATACAAGCAGCATACAAGTAGTGGTTAACCATAGTCTACAATGTAGACTATGGTTTTATATATATATATACAAATGTATTGGAGGAAATACTGGCAAATTAACTAGAGCCAGACTCTTCTTATCTTCATATATGTCTACTGTTTCATATCAAATCTGAGTTATGTGCTTCTTATTGATCTCTATTATTAGACTATAAGTTCCTTGAAGATAATGCCTGTTAAGCATCTTTTCCATTAACAAGTGAGTTAACATGGTTTATTAAGATGGCTAAGAATATTTGAGTTAGATGAAAATGGGTTTCAAACTCCAGAAATGTCATTTATTAGTTATGCAAATGTAGGCAAATTAGTTGACCTCTCTGAACATCATATTCTTCATTTGTAAAATTTATCTCGCAGAATTGTTGTGAGTTTTAGAGATAATGTAAATAAAATTGGTAGTATTTCTCTCCATATGAAATAGTGTTTAGTGTTAGGTACATATATTGAATATTCACAGTGCTTGACTCCTAGTAGGCACTGTATTCATCCTTTTCTAAATAAATTTATTTCACTGAATGACTTAGTTTGTGTTTCCTCAAAAGCAGAGGTGGAGACAAGGAAGTAGTAGCACCTGTTCCTTCCCATGGGATTTAAATCACCTGAACTTCTGGAACAAGCAAATTCCTATGGATTTGAAGAAAGTCATGGGGCAGAAATACATATAGAGCAGCCTCAGGGAGAGGCTGTCAGTATATGTGGAACTGTCCACCGCTGTGGTGCTGAAATCACAAGCAGGCTTAGTGGATGTGGGACACAGCACACAAAGTGTCTTCCAGAACAAATAAATCATGACATTTGGGCTTAGGTTTTCAAAAATATAAAATAAATACTTGGAGAGGAAATGCATTTTATGCTTTTTATTTGTATTCCTCATGACTAACACAGTTTCTGGCACATATTAAATACTTCAAAAGATTTTGTTAGATTAAGTTACATTAATCTACTGATAGTGTCCTACAGCACTACTAACAAATACATGCTGAAAATTTAGTGTAAAGGACAGCATACTATTCTTCTAAATTAGCTCAGCATTTCTATATTGTTGCTGAAATAATCCTTATAGCTCTATTGGTTTTTCATTATGATCTTAATATCTTTTTGGATTGCCTAAATATAATATACTTGGTAGGTAATCAATGATAAGATCCCACCATATTATAGACTATAAAACATCTTTTGTGATTACATAAATGATATTTTATAGCAGACTTCTAATGGATTTATAATCATGAAAACTTGCAAATACAAAAATGCCATTTTTAAGAGAAATGGAAACAATTACTAAAACTCTCCTTTGAGAATAAGATTTGTTTATACCACCTGCAAGGTGATATCCATTTATTTTAGGTATGCCCTAATATGAGAAGCCTTCTCCAAAGGTATATGCATAGGATAATTTTATTCTTAACTATGAACTCAAGCTTGTTTAACTTTTTTTGTCTCATTTTTTCAAGTCTCTTTAGAGATGAAACTATTAATCATAATCTCCTACTTGGAATTAAAATAGTTTATTTTAAGTACAGTTTTGCATTTGGATTTCAATAAGTTTTCATAAGGGAGTATCTAAGCTTGGCAGCTCTTTGCAGTAACATTATTTTTTAAAACAAATTTTGTAAGAGGGAATTATGGTCATTCCTGCACAATAGACTTGCACTGTGAGAAAAGAAGGGATGATCATCTGTTGTCTTACAAGAAAAAATGGATTTGTTAGAAGACATGTAAAATGTATAGTGTTATTCTTAAATTACAGAGTTGAGGTATGATGTTTGGAGAAACAGTTTCAATGATATGAATAATATTATCTCCTGCAAAAACATGTGCAATTTCAAAAGTAAGAGTTTGGGACATGATAATGTTTTGTCTGATCCTTAGAACTATGTATGTCAGAGTTTTGTGTTATTGTTGATTGTTATTTCCTTTAGTTTTTTTTTTTTTTTTTTTTTTTTTTTTTTTTTTGAGACAGATCCTCACTCTGTTGCCCGGGCTAGAGTGAGTGCCGTGGCGTCAGTCTAGCTCACAGCAACCTCAAACTCCTGGGCTTAAGCGATCCTACTGCCTCAGCCTCCCGAGTAGCTGGGACTACAAGCATGAGCCACCATGCCCGGCTAATTTTTTTGTATATATATATTTTAGTTGTCCATATAATGTCTTTCTATTTTTAGTAGAGACGGTGTCTCACTCTTGCTCAGGCTGGTCTCGAACTCCTGACCTCGAGCGATCCACCCGCCTCGGCCTCCCAGAGTGCTAGGATTACAGGCGTGAGCCACCGCGCCCGGCCTTTCCTTTAGTTTTATTTAAAAATCAGGTTATCAGATAAGTCACTAAGCTAGGAATGAATTTGAAATTAGGATCCCTGAAGTTTTTTTATATCATCTGAAATCGCTCCCTGAAATCCTTATAACTGTATCTAGTTTATGCAATATAATGGCTGAGATAGAACATGTTGAAGGAAATCTAAAAGCAGTAAGTTTATAATAATAAGTGTAGATGATACTAAGCTTCCTTACTATCCTGTTATTTTAATATAATGAACAACTGATTTTTTCCCAAGTTTACCTTAATATAAAATAAAAATGCAGAATACAAATACACATTAATACGATAGTTTTGGAAAATTTTAGTACTTCTATGTAAACACTCATTTGCAATGTCCTTTATAGTATGACTAATTTGAGAGGCTAATTATTTAGCCTCTATGAGGCTAAAACTCATAGAAGATGAATTTTTACTCTTGACGTTAGTATAGATATTATATGTACACCACTAAAACAATATTCCTATATCTCTGTTAGTTAAACAGTTAGTCTTATAGGGAGCTCAGCCACATTCTTGTTAGGCCTATTAATGGGAAAATCCTTTTGACTCAGGCTTGTAGAGAGTGGTAACAATATCTAAACATGGAATTTCTGTTTCCTAGGAAAAGAACAGCTATTCTGCAAGACTACAATGAAAATAACTACAATTTGTGTTCTCACACTCCTTTTGGATACCTTCCACCTCTGCCCTAATATAAGCAGCCCTTCCCAAATGTCTTTTCCTTGGCTATATAGGAAACTTCATTTCAACTCCTCTCCAATCATTATTGCAATTATCACTTTGATCTTACCTATACTAAATGTTTGTCTCTACCCTTGACTTTAAAGCTCCTCTCATCTAGTTTGGAATATTGGAATTGCTCAAACATGGCTTACAATTCAATAATTGGAGTCAATACTTATTGAGCCTAATGGTTCTTATATTACACCCATACATTCATTCAGAGAAAATGGTGCAAAATGTTTGAGAAAAAAATACTTAAATATTTTTTAGCTGTATGTATTAAATTAGTAACAATCAACTTTGGGAAATACCATTTGTTTCTCTATACTTCTTTACATTCCTGCTTATTCTATACCTCACATAAAAATGACCTCACCATTATTTGTGTGTCAACTTTTCCTCGGCAAACTACTATCATCATATTTATTTGAATACCTATATTTCTTTTCTTAGTTCATTAAAATTTTCTCAAATTTGATGAGAATATAACCTCCTTACCTATTTCAATGTATGACAAATAGTGGCTGTTAGATAATGTTTACCTAAATGAATGAAATAGAAGGACAAAAGTACCATTGTGTCTTTTAAGATAATAGTTATATAATTTTGCCTAAGATAAGTTTTTATTTCCATTATTTACACATTTTTTTTTCTTGAGGCCTTTAAAAAAGTGTTTTATTAGCCATTTTGGCATCTATGTATGATAGGTAAAAATATGCTTACAGTTTAATTTTAACTGAATTTTCTCTAACTTACCAAATGATCCATGTGGCTCACAAATTTTTGAGGAACTTGGAATGTTGATACTTTCCATTTTCTGGACTTACATTTACTTTTCTTTTGTTATCCATTTTTAATTGCTGTTGATACACTTGATTGTTCTTTTCTATCTTTTTCCTTTTTCTCTTAGTGTTGATTTTTTTTTTTTAGTTTATATACAAATGCACTTTTATTGTTCCTCTTCGAGGAGTGGTGCTCGTACCTTAAAATAACATTTGAGAATGTGCAGAGACATTTATGATTATCAGAATATCTGGGATTATTACTGGTCTTTAGATCCCAGGATCCCTGAGATAATACACATCCTTTACTAGTGGTAACTCTCCTGCAAAATGAAGAATTTCATCTCCCTAAAGTGCCAAGAGTATTCCCACTGAATAAAATTCTAGAGGATCTTGAAATAGAAATCACCTTTTATTGGCTATCTATATTGTGAAAGTCATTATGTTTGAACTCTGAAGGTAGGGAAAGACTGGGGGAGATGCAGAAATGTTTAAAGTGTGACTTCTTATACTGAAAGAGTTTAAAATCTACTTATATTATAAAATTATAGAGAACAAGATAGCTAAAAACATTAAAATTAGTATGTTCAGATGTTTTACCATGACTTGTCATTGCTAGCTCACTCCATGTTATAACTTGTACTCAGTGAGTCACTGTAAGTGATGTATGACAAAACTGTGCAGCAGCAAGAAGCACATGTTTTGAGGGACCTCAAATAGACTAGTAAGATTATAGAGAATGTGTTTTTGTTGTGGAAGAATGTTTACTTTTTGCATAGCTCTGCTGATCATACACAAGGTTACTCTCAGAGGTGTTATGTACTATTTGCTGGCATTGGACAATATGAGAATAGGTGTTAAATCTGGCATAAATTTGTATAGTATTTTACTAGACAGCAATTTTATAAAAATTTGTGTTAAAATAAACATATTCATTGTTACCAATTAGATTACAAAATTCTTGTACACGCTTGAAGTTCTGACTGGGGGGATGGGGGTGGCGGGAGGGGATGGGTGCATACCTACATGATAGTGTGATGTGCACTGTCTGGGGAATAGACACGCTTGAAGCTCAGACTCAGGGGGATGGGGGGGCCATGGGCAATATATATAACCTGAACTTTTGTACCCCCATAATGAGCTGAAATAAAAAAAAAAATCATTAGCCCTACAACATACTTTGTAACTCACAAAATGTACATTGGCTCCATACATACATCTCAGCAGCCCATTTACAGTCCTACATTGCTGTTCATACCAAATGTTTCCTGCTTACACAAATAACCATTAAAAAAAAAACATAAAAGAGGTGACTGTGAAGACATTTAATTCTTATGAGAAGCTGCTGCTTTGATATATCCTTAGGTTGTGTATATTTAGACTCCTCTGTTATAAAAGGACATTTGATAGAAAATTTTAAGAACACTGGAGTTATCTGATGGCATTCTAATCAAGCATTTCATTGTCAAAAATAAGTCTACATCCAAGAATGGAAGAATAGAACGATGAATGCCAATGAGCCCTTTTAATATTTGTCGACCCAATCCTCAGCTCTCTTCCATTATGGTAGAATTGCTATGCTCCTCAAGGAAGTGTTGACAAATGGGTTTGAAGAAGAGACGAGATTGAACTACCTCTCTGAGATTTGTAGGCCCACCCTGATCAATCAAGGGAGCTTTTAAGCAGACAATAAGCTCAGTCCCCAAAATCACTTTTCTAAAGGGAATAGACTTTCTTTTTAGTGTAGAAAACAAAGCCCTTGAAAATAGGTGTATTGCTGACATCCATGAGCATAAAGGTCCTCAAATCATAAATAGCTCAGGGAAATAAGGAACACTAGGGGACTCTTGGAAAAATTGGTGAGACAATGTAGACTGTGGTTAACCACTACCTATATGTTGCTTGGTTAATCCAAATAACAAACTATAGATGACTTGTAAATGAATACTTATCAGCTGCTAACTGAAAAATTGTAAACAAAACTGACAATATTCAAATAGGACTTTTAAGTAAAGAATCAAAAGTAACTGTCTATTAAGGTTTTTCTCTTAACTATTACTATAATTTGCTAAAATCAAAAAGAGGATGAGAATTTGCAAACTATAGCAATCAACAGATATTTACCAATAACCTATTTTGATTCAGTCACCATCGTAGTCACTGAGAAGGTAACATGATTAAGGCATAACTCTGTCTTCTAAGATCCCACTAGTGGAATGTGATAGTTAGAGAGGGAAAATGAGCACAGAAACTATAAGAGAATTTTTAAATATTACAGCAACTATAAGAAATATACACAATATGTTTGGAAGCAAAGAATAATAGCACCTGTCTCGGCTTACATGTCTGTGTAGAATAGGATGGGGGGGGGGAGGAAATTTTTAGAGAATATTGCTTGGAGATTCTTCATCTTAAAGAGTAAAAAGGATTTAGTCTGGGGGAAAGGAAACTACTTTATGTTGGAATAACCTGCTAAAATTTTTAAACTTTTTAGTATTGCCAAATCCAGCTGTTCCTTTCTCATTACCTATGATCACTCATACTAACAAGTAAAGTTTTCTGCTTTACAGTGGAGCTTAGGTTTAATTCCTGTTGTAGAAGTTATATGTTATCAAATTGAACTAAGACACATTACCTTGATGGGCCTAGAAAGATTAGCAAATTGTGCAATCTTGTCAATCACTTGGAGTAGAGACAAGTCCCCCAAATCTTATATTGACAATTTAAAAGAAAAAGAGGTACAGTAGAAAAAATGTTTGGCTTTCATAATCTTTCCTGCTATGGACAATTTTGAAAATTATTTTTTGCTGATAAGAATCTAAACCTTTTTTATATCGGAGAATACTCCCTTATGAGTATTTGCAGATGGAAGCTCCTACTGCCCATTATGAACATTAAAAATGGGAAATATTTGTTTGCTTTCTAACCAACACACGGGTGTGTGACCTACACTCCTCCATCGGACACACCACCCCAAACTTCAAATGAAGAATGATGGCTGCAAAGACGCAGATGCTGCGCAGAATGCATTCTGACAGCAGGTGGCAGCAGCAGTGACAGTAGCACCTAGTTTGGCGGTATCTATGACTGGGAACACAATGACAAAATGTTCTGCAGCAGAGGTCGAGATTATTACAGACTATTTAGGCTTATTACAGGCCTTATTTAGGATTATTACAGGCTATTTAGGTTTCCTTGAATCCCTGCCCACGTCTCAAGTTTTGTCCAAGAACTTTTCTGGAAATCCTGTGATTCTTTCAATTGACGTCTTTAATTCTTACAGCAGAAGAATAGTTTCTGTTGCTTGAAAATATGAACCAAAAAAGACTTAAATTAAGGAAGTCATGGATAGTTGTTATTAACTTCATATCTTTCACATACAAGTATGCCAAGTATGGATGAGAGTAGACCAGATAAATCCTGCATACTTGTGTCACCTATTTGTGACTGACAGGTAGATCTTTCTAATTTTGTAAAGTGTCTGTTTTTAGATTTTATTATCTAAGTACATGCCTATGTTTCTAATATTGGTACTTAATATATCTTATTTTGCCACATTTGTCCTAAAGAGAACCCAAGGAAAGTAATTTATAAATTTTATCTATTAAAAGTTTATTCCTCTCAGCCTTTGTAGTGGGAGCAATGAGAATTAGAACAAAGAGATGCCCGAGTAACTAGCTACCACAATTAATATTTATTGAATTCCTACTATCTGTGAATTACTATGAGAAATTAAATCTAGGAATTAATATCATTTAATCCTTAGTCAATGCTATGAGAAAGATACTGCTATTTTTGTTTGATAGGTGATAAAACTTATTATTAGACACTTAAATAATATGCCTAAAGCCAAATAGATATTGTGTGGAACAGTCAATATTTTAACCAAGAGCTGTCTATCTTCAGAACCTGAACTCTTGGCAAATGTACACACTGGCAAGTATCAGGTTTCTTCATCATCACCTTCCAAGAAGCTGTGATGCTTCTTTCATAGCTAAGCTCAGAAGCATGTGTTTGTTTTAGGAAGTTAGTATTTTTTACTTGATAGGAAAACTATTTTGCTTTTTCCTAATGAGATTGCATCATTCTAATGTTTTTGGTTGGTTTTATTTGGTCAGTGGGAAGGAAATGATGTGAACTGCAATTTTTCAAGCCCAAATCAACTATCCTCAGTTCCAACATGCACAAATAATTTTCAACAATTGCTCTGGCCTATTCTTAGAATGCAGGTCTAAGTAGATTATTTTTAAAGTTTCTTTTTTGCATAAAATTGATGCACTGATTGCTTAAAGCTTAATGAATACTAATAATATCTCACATGGAAACACTTTTTGTCTATGACAAATATCTTATTAGAGGTGAGGAAAAATGGGGTAAAGATATTCTTATATTTCCTCTCCATGAATCTGCTCTTCTGAGAAGATATAGGGAGTGAAGTTTTCACTATCCAGGAAGATTCTAATCTAACCGCATAGTCAATTTATTGATTCTTTCACAAGAAACTATATAGTAATCAAGGATTTTATTTTAATGGTGAAAATTTAGACAAAGATAAAAAAATTGAAAAACCAATGGTAAGAAATGCAAAGTACTATAACAGGAATTTTTTTTTTAAACCTGAAACACCATTTGTAAACCACTAGTAACATACGGATATGTAAAAACTCTCAACTTTTTGATGAAATGAACTCTGTGACCCACTGGTATTGAAGAACTGTCAGGAACCAGTGAGATGGCAACTGAGAAAAATGTCACAACACAGATGGAATCGTACAATGATTTTCTTAAGGGGATACTAAAATATTGGGATTGAGCGACTTAAATAGATCCCAAAGGAATATCCGTCTCTCAATGTGAACATGCTTCTCTGTGAAGGGCTCAGAAATATTAAACTCTGTGATAAACAAAATAATAACCCATGAGGCAGTTCTCTATTTGACTTCTGAGAAGACATCTCAGTGTGGCCTTCAGAGTAAATGAGGTTTAAAAAAACAATATTCCCTTGCGCTCACTTTGGCAGCAAATATACTAAAAACTATATTCCAAGATTTACTTTATTACAATTTATTGATATATATTTAGACAATGTAAGAAAAGGAATAGTGGGTGGGTTAAGGCATGACTATCACCAACGTAAGATAATGACAGGCTCCTACAATGGTTTGCTAGAGAGCTAGTTTTAAAACCTAATCCTTTCAGTTAAATCCTATGCCTCTGTACAGAGACATAAAAATAATTCTCAAGTTTCTAAGACTAATGACTTATTGAACAGCTACCACAGGAAATGCTAGTTTGGAAAGATAGAAAGCAGGTCGCAAACTTTTTCATCAGATCTTTTCAAGGAAAAAAAAATATTTGTGAGTATGATCACCAAGACTTAAATTTGAATCTAGCAAAATGTATCAAGTACTTATTAGGTACAAGAGACTGTGCTAGGTGCTGACACTTAAGTATGCATTTGTTTAAAGTTTATAATAGGACATAGTTATTAATATGCATCAATATGAAAACTGATCATTAACATAGGATAGACTGAACCTCAGTTTCTTACCTTAACTTTAACAACTTGGTATGGATAAAAATGAAATTGGTTGAGAAAGAAACCAAGCCTATTCTTTAAAATGGCAAATTCTAAGTAGTTTATTAAATAGTTAACTTACATACAAATAAACATGACAAACAATATATAATAACTTTAGTGTTAACTATAAACATATCCTCACCATTCTAGTCTTTCTTCCCTTCATTGCTGTTGCAGAAATATGTGCATAGAAGCCAATGTTGGAGGTGTAACTCTTACTGAATGTGCATTACACTCAGTTGATGCCAAAAGCCATAGTAAAAATGTCCTTTACTTTGTTTCATGTCTTTAGAGGAGTGAGGGAAATTTTCCTGCCTGAATATTTTTAGGAAATATTTCTAAATGTATTCAAAGCTTTAGTTCTCAATGTTATTTTTAAATACTTTGAATTGTGTACTAACTGTAACAGCATGGCTTTGTTGTTTAACCTCAATTACACCTGCTGCACTTTGGTGACAAGGAGAGGTACTAATGTATTGTATCAAAGTTTGTCATCTTAGGTATTTCAAATAGATTAGAAGTCTTTGTGGGAAGGAAGGACAGACAATCCAGAAATTGTGAAAAGGGTAGCAGAATATGTCTGCAAATAGCAATTAAGGAAAGGGCTTGAGGGGACATGGATGGGAATAGGTGTTTTAAGTATTCTGGTTTTTAAAGAAAGTTTTACCATTGTAGTTAGGACTGACATTCTTTGAAATTTATAAAAGAGATTGAGAACATTTCACCCATCTTCCCTCGTTTTCCATATAAGAATATATTCTCTCTCTCATAAGTCAAAGAAGTTTGGTAAAGTTTTTCAATTGTGGTGGGAGAAATGGGACTACATGTATCACATAGACACTGAAGGCTAGTAAATTTCATCTGGCTATTTATATTCAGGTTTATTATTATTTTTTTATTTCAGCATATTATGGGGATTCAAATGTTTAGGTTAAATATATTGCCTTTGCCCCACCCAAGTCAGAATTCAAGCATGTCCATCCCCCAGACAGTGTACACCACACCCATTAGGTGTGTATATATCCATTCCCCCTCCTGCCCCTTAACCATCTGCCCAACACCCAATGAATGTTATTAATATATGAGCACTTCAGTGTTGATCAGTTAATACCAATTTGATAGTGGGTACATGGGGTGCTTGTTTTTCCATTCTTGTGATACTTCACTTAGTAGAATGGGTCCCAGCTCCATCCAGGATAATACAAGAAGCGCTAGATCACCATTGATTTGTGGCTGAGTAGCACTCCATGGTATACGTATACCACATTTTATTAATCCACTCATGTATTGATGGGCACTTGGATTGTTTCCACATCTTTGCCATTGTGAATTGTGCTGCTATAAACATTCCAGTGCAGATGTGTTTTTTATAAGGATGTCTTTTGTTCTTTTGGGTAGATGCCCTGTAATGGGATTGCTGGATCAAATGGTAGATCCACTTATGGCTCTTTGAGGTATCTCCATATTACTTTCCACAGAGGTTGCACTAGTTTGCAGTCCCACCAGCAGTGTATTAGTGTTCCTATTTCTCCGCATCCATGACAATATTTATTGTTTTGGGACTTTTTTGGTAAAGGCCATTCTCACTGGAGATAAGTGATATCTCATTGTGGTTTTGATTTGCATTTCCCTGATGACTAGAGATATTAAGCATTTTTTCATATGTTTGTTAGCCATTAATCTGTCTTCTTTTGAAAAGTTTCTGTTCATGTCCTTTGCCCACTTTTTGATAGGGTTGTTTGAATTTTTCTTGCTTGTTCCTGGCAATTTTTAGAGAAATAGAAAATACAATTCTAAAATTCATATGGAACTACACACACAAAAAAATGAGTAGCCAAATCAATCTTCAGAAAGAAGAACGAAGCTGAAGGCATCAAACTTCCCTATTTCAAAATATTTTACAAAGCTATGGTAGTGAAAATAGTGTCGCACTGGCACAGAAACAGACACATTGACCAATGGAATAGAATAGAGAGCCCAGAAATTAACTCACATGAGTATCATCAAGTTATTTTTAATAGGATGCTGATATTACACAATCGGGAAAGGATAGTCTCTTCAACAAATGATGTAGGAAATGGTGTGGGATATTAATATGCAAAGAAATGAAGGACCCTTACCGTACACCATCTGCAAAAATCAACTCAAAATATACTAAACACTTAAATGTTAAGAACCCAAACTGTAAAACTCCTACAAGGATAGGGCAAAAACTTAATGACAGTGGTCTTAATGATTTCATGTATATGACATCAAGAGCATAGTCAACAAAAACGAAAATAAACAAGTGGGACTACATCAAACTAAAAAGTTTCTGTATAACAAAGAAAATAATAGAGTGAAAAGGCAAATTGAAGAATGGGAAAATTATTTGCTAACCGTGTATCTTATAATGGGTTAATCTCCAAAATATATAAGGAACTCGTACAACTCAGTAGTTAAAAAAAAAAAAACCCATTAATAACCTAATTAAAAATGGGCTAAGGACTTAAATAGACATTTCTTTAAAGAATATATACAAATTTTCAACTCATATGTAAGAAACAGCTCAACCTCACTAATCATCAGGGAAATGCAAATCAAAACCAAGATAAGCTATCACTTCATACTTCTCAGGATGGGTATTAACAAAAAATTCAAAAGATAAGTATTAGCTAGGATGTGAAAAATTCGAAACCCTTGCATACTGTTGGTGAGAATGCAAAATGGTGTACTTGCTAAAGAAAACAGGATAGAGGTTTTTTTAAAATATTAAAAATACAACTACCATATGATCCAGCAATCCTACTTTTGGGTATTTACCCAGAAGAGCTGATATCAGATCTTGAAGAGTTATCTGCACTTCCATACTCCTACACAGCATTATGTACATTAAGCAAAATGTACATCAACAGATGGGTAGATAAAAGAAAATGTAGTATATACATACAATGAAACACTATTTTGCCTTAAAACGAAGGAATTTCTGCAATATGCGATGACATAGATGAACCCTTGAGAAAATTATGCTAAGTGAAATGAGCCAGTTACAGAAAGATAACCTATATAAGGTACCTAAGATAGTCAAATTCATAAAATCAAAGAGTGGAATGGTGGTTACCAGGGAGGCCTGGAGGTTAAGGGGAAATAGAATCAGTGGGTATAAAGTTTCAGTAAATCGAGATGAAATTAAGCCCCAGAAGTCTGTTGTGTAACATTGTACCTATAATCTACAGTAATGTATTGTACACTTTAAAATTTGTTAAGAGGGTAGACCTCATGGTAACTGTTCTTACTGCAATTTAAAAAAGCAATGTAGTCAGCCCTTGGATTCCTCCCTTCTGAATGGAGGCATTCGTTCTCCAGCTGCCTACAAGAAACTCCCACCTGGAATCAGACTAAGCCTTTACTTTCAAAGAGTTATTCCTATATCTAATTGCTAGAGCACAGTTTATGTCATTCCAGGCTATGAATTTATATGCAACAAATAGGACTGTGTCATTCCTTAAACCGTTAAAACTAGGCATATTCTTCTCCTTCCTAGTAACAATAATTTGTAGGATAAGTTTTTTAATTGGTCGAATAAACCATTATTTTAATTAACATTCTCTTGGTAAATCAGATTATATTCTTCCTTGATAATCCTATCAAACTTCTCTATCTGCTTTTACCTTCTGTGAAGAAACTTTGTTGTAAACAAACAACCTTCAAATTATGATATCATAATTCCTTGCTATCCATTTTTGGTTACTAACATTTCATCAAGGGCTCTCTCACCATACTTAGACTTTAATATTCTTGGACAAATTGCTGGCCTTCTCGTGAATTAACTTCAGACAAGCCAACATTGATGTTGATTTTCTAGTCATAATATTAAGCCTTTCAATTAACAAAATTGAGTAGGCTGTCATCATTACATGTTACTGAGAGCACAATATTGCCTTTACTTTTTCTTTGACGAATTACAGTTATGTAGACACACAGCATTACATTTTACATATTGCATGATTAATAGTTTGTCCTTCAAAGAGATTGTTAATACTGAATAAATTATACATGCCAATATGCAATATTCACCTGTTTTCTTCTTTGTTTTCTTGATTATCTTAAGTTTCATTTTTATGATCAGCATATGCCTGTACTTCCTAGCACTAACAACTGCCAAAGAATTTATTAGATACAATGAAGTTAATAATATTTGTAAGACTCCTCAAAAGCAAAAGTTTGAATAATGACAGCATTGATATTGGATATGAATTGTGGTCTACCGTGTTTGAAAGCAAAACTAAGATGCTTTTCTATGGAGTATAGACTTGTTTTCATTTCTGATAATTCAGAATTTTAATTATCAAAGTACAAAAGCTTCTTTAGGTGGAATTCCCACTTCTGACATGAGTGTGTGATGACCTCGTGGAACCACTCCCCAATGAAACTAGTAAGAACTAAAAAATTGGTCACTTAAAGTTTATGAAACTGGCTCTACAGACGTATAGCAAGTAATGGAACATTTATTTTTAAAAATCTACTAAGAAATTGTTAAGACTAGAGAGACTTCGTTGTATCTGAACCAATATCCATGTTATTCCTTTGTCCTCCCGGCTCATCAGGACAGAAAGCCCACTCCAGAGTGGTACAGCCAAGACACAAGGCTACCTTCCTCCCCAACTCCCATCAAGGGGGCTATTTTCCTGGTATAGGCAGGTTGCCAACATTTCTTATCTTTCCTCCAACTTCTTGCTCCTGAGGCTAAGTTCCAGGCGAAAGAGGCCAAGTAGTAGAGGCTCCCTTCTTTCACCCAGTCCCCATTTGTGGGACAGAGGCTTTACCTTGGGCTTGGAACTGCTGAGAATATTTGGGGTCTGATTGCTGTTGCCTGGGCTTGTGGAGTAGGGATTCCACATTAAGAAAGGCAAATCAGGGAGATCTGGATCTGTTACCCTTTCAATTCGCCAAGATCTCAGTTTCTAAAGTGAACATGCCACTTGGAAAGAAGTGCACCATTATTCTTGCCTCCAGCACCAGACCAGTGAGTGGTTCAGGAATTTTGTCCAGGGATAGAAGTAAAAGCATGACTAGAATAGATAGCTTCAAGTCCCTCCCGCAAAAGAGCTTACTTTCTCTGTAAAAGTGTAGAGAAGTTCTAACCTAAGGGTATTCTCAAAGAGTGGGAATTGTGGTAAGAAGCAATTGGAAAGAAATTGATATATTCATTGGAGACACAGGCTAAACTCAACTGATTTGAAAATTTATGTCCAGACACATATCTGCATGTGCATGTTTACTGCAGCTTTATTCATAATCACCTAAAACTGGAAGTACCCAAGATTGCTTTGATCAGAGAAATGATAACACATTGTGGTACATCCATATAACAGTATATTATTTACTTATAAAAATAAAATTTCTTAAGAAGGCCCACCTCAGACTTACTGAATCAGAATCTCCATTGTATCGATATTCCCAGAGCATTTATGAGCACATTAAACTGAGCTAAGTTGCTTCTGCCTCTTTAAAATTCATTCTGTTCATTCATTTCCTATGGTCCTTTCTTTCCCCAAGCACTTTTTTTTTCATTTATCTTATCTACTGGTGACTCACACAGACATTTGTGTTTGCACCCTCTGCTAACTGTCAATTAACTGGAGATTCTAACCACGTATATCATGATGCACCTCCTATTGGTAAGAGCAAGTCTTCAAAAGTATTGGTCCTTAGTTCCAGTTAAGATCTATTCAGAAAGCAGAAAGAACTAAAACTAAGCTAACTGGTGAAGGGCCAGAAAGTTAGCAGTTGATTCCTGTTACAATTTGGCCATTTTTACATTAACCTTTTTTGCTTTAGAGCCAGAAAGATTATTGATAATTCCCCCACCTTTCTGAGGATTTCAATAAACTGCTAACTTTAACCATGTGTATATACAACTAGTATTTACCCGTCTTAAAATGTAGGATTATTTTTTATTACTAAAACTGTCCAGCAGAATATTCTTTGGGCTATCTTATTGGAGGGAGATATGTTCAGTCTATCTTAGTCTTAGTGTTTTGGAAATCCTTATCTTGGTGCATAATATCTTCTTAGAAAAACATCAAAAATCTTTCCTTTACTGATAAAAGTTAGGGATGAACTTACATTAACTGAATGTTTAAAGAATATTGCTATTACCATTGTGTTGAAGATGACTAAACTTAAGCTCAGGAAGCTTAGATGCCTAACAACAGCAGGGTGGCAAGGCTATGATTTGAACAACTGTTGAACAATTCCAACGACCATGTGATTAACCACTCTGCTATAATGCTTCTCTTGAGTTTCTGTCAAGAAAGAAAGAGAAGGAGAAAGAGAGAGAGGAAGGAAGGAAGGAAGGGAAAGAGAAATAAGGAGATGGAAAAAGGATTATGTTCCTACTTCTGTATTTAATCTGTGATGGCTAGAAACCATTTAAAATTTGTTTATCATTTAGTTGTAGACCACTGGGCAAAAGGCATGAACATGTGCAGGTAAGATAATTGCAGATAAGCAATAATGCTCACACAGTATCATAAGCAAGTGAAAATATAGTTAGCCTTAAAGATATAGAATTAAATGTAAGAGATAAAAATTTTGAAAGAATACAGGAGGGGCTGGGGCCAGTGGCTCACACCTGTAATCTCAGCATTCTAGGAAGCCAAGGAGGGAAGATTGCTTGAGGTCAGGAGTTCAAGACCAGCTTGAGCAAGAGCAAGACCGATCTGTACTAAAAATAGAAAAAAAAAAGCTGGGCATGGTGGTGAGCTGTAGGCCCAGGTACTGGGGAGGCAGAATCACCTGAGCCCAGGAGTTTTAAGTTGCAGTGAGCTATGATGATGCCAATTCACTCCAGCTGGGGCAACAGAGCAAGACTCTGCTTCAAAAAAAAAAAAAAAAGAATACAGGAGAAAAATCTTTGTGGCCTTGGATTAGGCAAAAATTTTCTTGATATTAAGTCAACTAAAATATCCATAAAAAGAAAAAATAAATTAACAAATTATACTTTATAAAATTTAAATGTTTGTGCTTCAAATGAAAATGTCTTTTCATTAAGGAAATGAGGGCCAGCTGAGGTGGCTCATGCCTGTAATCCCAGCACTTTGAGAGGCCAAGACCAGAGGATCACTTGAAGACACCAGGCTGGGCAACATCTTTGCTGAATTGTCTTGGTGGCTTTGTTGAAAATCAATTGATAATAAATGTAAGGATTTATTTCTGAACTCCTAATTTTATCACATTGATCTGTATGTCTATGTCTATCCTAATACCAGTGCCACACTGTCTTGATTACTGTAGTTTTAGAATATATTTTGAAATTGAGAAGTTTAAGTCCTTCAAGTTTGTATAAAAATTATTTTAGCATGTGCTCTTTGCTTTTCCTAAGCTAAATTTTAGGATCAGCTTGTCAATTTCTAAAAAAAGAAAAAGTGGGAAATTTTGATAGGGATTATGTTAAATCCATTGATAAATTTCAGGGGAATTGGCATCTTAACAATATTCAGTCTTCTAGTCCGTGATGTAGATCATATTTCTATTTATTTAGATCTCCTTTAATTTCTCTCAGCAGTGTTTTTCAGTTTTCAATGGATGTCTTGTACTTCCTTTGTTAAATTTATTTGTAAGTATTTAATTCATTTCTATTGTAAATAGAATTGTCTTCATCGTGCCCATTTTTGTTTCTTTATTGCTAGTATATTGAAATACCATTGTTTTTTTATACTGATCTAGAATTCTGTGACCTTCCTGAACTTGTTTATTAAATCTAGTAGCTTTTGTGGATTCCTTGGACTTTTCTACATACAGAATCATGTCATCTGCAAATAAAGGCAGTTTTACTTTTTCCTTCTCCCCTGCAACCCCCCTAAAAAAAGATATAGAAGATAAAAGTACCAAGTTAAACTGGAAGAACTGTTCTGGAAGCCATGAAGCTTAAAAGTCTATGGAGAAGATGAAATCCAACCTATTAGAGCCAGACCCTTTTTCTGTTCTAGGAGACACAAGTGAAAAGTATTAAACTTATAAGAAACATCCAAATATATTCAACTTAAGAAAATTCATATCCAGCTTCAACAGAATACAGCTGAATACATTCAACTTATTCAAACCCATCTACTCCAGCATGTGTGGCATAAACTCCAGAACTTTTTGTCTCATTCACTAAACCATCCACCATTCTGGATAACAATTCAAATGGAAACAAATTTATATTCATTCTGTGCTTACAAACCAGTGTTAAATTCCCCGGTCTGAACTTTTTTTGTTAGCAACTACTATTTTGTCCCTAGTGGTGGTAGTGATTTGATCTTTTTGCTCAACATTCCCACACTGCCAATGAACAGCTATGAGATTTGCCTTCCCTGGTTGGATTTACAGTAACCCCCTCATTTGTGCTTTATTAGAAACTGCACTCCCATCTTATAGTGTAATTTTGTTCTCAGGAGTCTAGGCTTTCTTGCCAATTAACCTACATGTTATTCGGTTTCCAACTATAACTGTAAGTCAGCAGTGAGATTTTATTAAGCACCTATTCTTTTATTAGCATCATATTAGCATTAAGATGAAGGCTAGGAGATGTTTCCATGATTGCCATTTTAAGGCATTAATTACTTAATAAGTGTTTTGGAATATACATGTATTTATGAGTCAATTTATATTCTTATGAATGTGTAGTATATGTGTGTTTTTAAAATTTTTTATTATGTGTTTACAGCCTGTTTCTAAACAGAACTTGATTTTTATATCAGAGAAGAAAAAATAGAAAATTATTTTTAACCCTTTTATTGATATGTGATTGGCATACAAAAACCTGTAGATATTGATGTGCATGGAGATAAGTATATAACCATAAAATCATCAAACCATTATCACTGCTAAATAGCAAATTTTTGAATGAAAATTTTTTCCTACTATTATTAAAAAGTGAGCATTCTAATTAAGGCAAAGTGTTGACTGAGCCTAAGGCTCTGACGTGAAATGGAAGGCAGTAAAAACTCAAACAAAATAATTATTAATGAACTTTATTTATATTAAAGAAGGAAGAAAACTTACATAAGAAAATGATTAGTTTGGACAGATGAAAAGTAAGAAAATCCAAATTAATGCATTTGCAAATTGCTCTGCTATCTTATGTAGATCAATGATCAATCGTCTTTCGATCTTGCCCTTTCAGATCAGCATATTTGTACCAATTTACATTTGGTTTTAGTAAAAGAACACATATTTACATAGAGAAACACAGTTGTGTGACAAGTTTGTTAATAGGTCGGGAGCCCAGTTAACAAACAAGATAATTGTGTGGATCTAAGTTAGCTTTTCATTCAATGATTCTTAGCATTTTGTCCCTCATTCCTTTTGTCATGCATTTGACTTTCTTATGAAATAGACATTCCCTCAAGTCACCTATAAGACCACTCCTTCTATGAAACTACCACTTAATTCTGTTTAGTGATGTCTTTCTAATTAATATGAGTCTATATATTCATCATTTTTTGAATGTCTCTAGCATTAATTATACATCACTTTTCATTATTTAACTTTAAAATGTCTATATTGTCATCCTGAAAATACTGGGATTATTGTACTAGAATGTTTTATGATTTGTGGCTTTTGCAGAAAATTTGTGCTCTCTATAATATTTTTATTAGTCATCCGGCACTCCTTGACTAACGTCTCCTACTTGGTGTTAGTACTTTTTTTATATATCTCTATTCTCTTGACCATTCTAACCTGTTCACATTCAGGTTTTTTCTTCTTTAATTCAATAGCTTTCTTATTTCAATTCTTTGGCATGTAATTTATTGTGTTTCTGTTATAAGTTTACATGTCTGCCTAGATATTTTTAAGGGAAGGGACCCTGTCCTCGATTTATTTTACAATAATTTGACATTCACTGAGAATTTTTTATGATGCCAGGTATCATTCTTTTTCCTAACACATACCAGAGGATTTAGCAAATTATAAGCACTTAGTACTAGATGTGTTGCAATTAATAGATGTATAAATGAATGAAAAATTGCAAATCTACCTGAGCATCACATAAAATGTAGTGATTATTAATTTTAAAAATAATAAAATATTCATTAAGCATCAATAAATAGGAGTGACTTATCTGGTAACTTTCCTTTTAAGTCTTCATATGGTGACTGGTCTAGTGTATACTAGGAATGTTCATTGAAAACTTGCTGACAAGTTAGAGGTTATAGTCTTTTTAGAGAAGTAATGATTTAACATTTAAAGTGTCAACTATGTGCAAATCACCCTGCTATGCATTTAGAATAAAAATATTGTGAAAGTTTAGCCCCAGTATTTAAACGACTTATAATCAAGTGTAAGAATGTACTTGTATAAGCAGATACTGTCACTAATTTATTGGTACTATAAGCACCACAACATCATACCTAAACTCCAGGAGGACAAAAAGGGGACACTCAGAAAAGTTTTCCAGATACTCACATTGTGATTTTTTTTCTCAGTGACATTTGATGCAATTTGTCATTTTGGAAGCTTTCTGGTAAAAGGACACCCCTGAAACAAACCATGTCTCTGAATGAGGTGATTAAGTTTCTTCTGTGGGATTTGCTCCTTTATATCCAAGTCAACACTGGCCTAAACATTGGGTTAAATAATGCTACATGGGTCAGGCTCATAGGCCCCCATGTTGGATAAATGTCTAAATGTATATAAATCACATTAGATACACTGTGATAGAATCCAGAACTGAATGATTAGATGTGTGGAAAGCGTAATTTCACTTTTGGGAGGAAGTAGTCTGTTTTAGGGCAATCCCATAATTGTAATGGGAATAAAGAATCATTAAATAAAGGCACAGAATCTCTTCCTTTTCCTCACTTTGCCTGCTAGTGATTATAGTCATCTAGTTGGCCAGCCCAGAGTGCTTCTTTCTTTGCCATATTTATTTTTCCATCATTTGACATGACAAAAAAATTGTCATTAGTGCTAGAATACTGAGACAGGATAATAGTTTGCCACTTTGAAAGGAAATGTCTCTAGAGCTTTGCTGGTGGGAGATCAGAGTCTTGTCAAAACATTCTATTCTATAGGATTAATCACTTAAATATGTTGGAATACTTCCATTTATAGAACTCTCCTGTGACTTATATGCAGTGATATTCAGGTACTGACAAATGGATTGATAAAATCTTTCTGTGGCTTAATGATTGAAGTAGAGCAAGCCAGGCTAAGTCTATTTTTGCCTGAGCTATATAGGCACAGATTGGGTTTAAGGGGGCCAACCATTCCTTCTTTGGGTTTTCCTTGCATCCTATGAATCTAAATAACTTTTTAAAATAATAGGCAGTGAATTTTTTGAAATGTGAATATTTATTTTACACACATATTGCATGGGATTATGTTTTTCATATGCTAGAACATATCACTACACCAAGTGCTATGGAAGATAATGCATTTCATAATTCCAGGTAGTCTCCAGAAATTTTCCAGACACTTCTTGTTAACCAACTTCTGTTGCAATTAACATGAGCTGTAACCCTTTTCTCAAAAGATATTCCTTATAATCACTCTAGCACAACACTACATTAAGATTTTCCATTCAAGACGGCAGTCTGTACAAAGATATTGGCTAGCCTCCATAATGAGAATACATTATAGTAGAGATATATAAACCACTTAAGTAAAGAGAATGGGAAGGAAATCACTTAGCGAAATTTTATATTTTACAAAAAGATAAAAGGGACTTTTGTTTCCATTAATCATGATTTAATTGGCAAATGAATAGCCCTCCCAGTGAGAACTAAAATATTTGAAAAAAAAAAAGAAACAACTATATTCAGAAATTGGACAACAGACAAGGAATGGAAACAAAAGAAATGATCCTTACTATTACCCTGGCTTCCTGCCTGGAGACATTTTCAGAAACCTGCCACAGGGAGGAGGAAAACAAAGCAGAGCACAGTAGTTGTGCGAGTTGAAGAGATTGAATTAATTCACAGTTCAGCAAGTCCAAGACACTGGAATTTGTAGGAAAGATTATGGAGACGAGGAAGTTCTATAGAATAATTGCTTCAGAAACCTGCATGGGTGTCCACTTGCATCTGTTACTAAATAGCACATTCATAGATTGAAACTACAAGACAAAGCAAAGAACTATCAAAATGCTATCAAATAAAATTGCCCCAAAATACAAAATGTTAGAAAATATTCAAGTTCTAATGAGCCAGAATAGAGAGACTTTATTGAATCTTAGGACGTTCAGTAGAGGCTACAGAAAGATCATGCTTTTTAGGAAAACTAAATTAGCCCTGTATACTCAAGACAGACCCTAACAAAGCTTTAAAAAAAAAAAACCTCAAGGGGATCAAGCTTCTGTACAATTAATTGTCTTAAAAACTACTAAATACTTTTTAAAGAAAGATGACATTGCAACAGGGGGAGCAGTTTGAGCCAAGAAGTTCATGAGCAACCTTTTTCTCTCCAGAGGGTATGTGCTCTAGGCCAAGGTCCCCACACATAGTGGGGCTGCACCTCTTCCTTTGAGGACTTGTGGTCAAACAAGGGTACACAATCTTGGAATTCCTGCTGGTGTTTGTGTAGATGCACACTAGCGGGTCAGACACATAGACTGGGGAGAGGTTAGAAATCTGGACTTGGGTGGTGAGGGAGCACACATGGACAGAACTGACAGGAGTGTGCTGTGGAGGTCCAAGGAGTGGCGATTTGGGGAATGACCACCCCTCCCTGCAGAAAAACTGCGCTGCTGAATTAGGACTGAAAGATCCCAGCATGGGGCTTTAGCACTCAAGAGTTTAGGTTCCTCCACCATGAACATCCCCGCCCTCATTTGGGGAGGGCACCAGTGGCTCCCCCCAGTGGCTGGAAAACAACTTCTGAGCCCTGTCAAGGCTTTGAGAAGCCTTTCAGGCTCCCACAACCTAGCCTTCCTGCTCCTGCTACCTCAGTGGTGGTGTAGATCAAGCAACCTCCTGGGAGCTACAGGGTCTCTGCTAAAGCTTGGGGCACTCAAGTACTCCACCTGGGGGACCAGAGTCTGCCAAAGGCACAAAAGAACATCTCGGCTTCTGGCTCCTTCATGCAAACATCAACCAATGACAGGGAAAACTACATAACTCGTCACAGCATCTTCCAAACTGAAGCAAACAGGGCATGGCTCACAAGCACCACCTGCAATATCAGGGGTTAAATTGGGGGACCCAATGCAATTCACACTGCTGAGAAGAAGTTAAAACAGCAGGACAGAAGCAAACCGAGAGGATCATCAAACCTGCTTGAGTACTCCATAGGCAACTCAAGACCAGCATTCTTCTCCCTGTCAGGGATTGATCTTTGTGGTCCTGGGAACAGACCCACAAGCCAAACCTTTCACCCCCAGGACGCAATCAAGAGGCCAGATGAAAAGAAATCAGTGAAAGAACTCTGGAAATATGAAAAATCAGAGCAGAAGCACACCCCCAAAAGGAAACAACAAATCTTTACCAATGGATGCCAACCAAAACGAAAATATCAAAACAACAGATAAAGAATTCCAAATTTCGATGATAAGGAAGCTCAATGAAATACAAGGGAAAATGGAAAATTTAAACAAACACCTTTCAAAAGAATACATACAAATGGCAACATGTTCATTAAAAAAAGTGCTCACATCACTATTCATTAGAGAACTGCAAACTAAAACCACAATGAGATGTCACTTCATACCTGTTTGGTTTTCATCAAAAACATGAAACATAAGTGTTGGTAAAGATGCAGAGAAAAGGGAATCCTTATACACTGTTGGTGGGAATATATATTATTATAGCCATTATTTAAAATGGTATGGAGTTTCCCCAAAAACCTAAAAATAGAACTACCAAATGATCCAGCAATCTGACTCCTGGTTATTTATCCAAAGAAATTGAAATCAGTATGTCAAAGGGATATTTGCATTTCCATATTCACAATAGCCAAGACATGGAGTCAACATAAGTGTCCATTTATGAATGAATGAATGGATAAAGTGTGGTATATATTTACAATGGAATACTATTCAGCCTTAAAAAAAGAAAGAAAATCTGTCATTTGCAACAATGTGGATGAACCTGGAGGACATTATGCTAAGTTAAGTAAGGAAGAATCTAAAAAGTTGGACTTGAATAAGTAGAGAGGAGAATGATGGTTACCAGAGGATGGAGGTAGGGGACACATAGGAAGAGAATAGGAAGTTGCTGCTCAAATGGTACAAGGTATCAGTTAGATAGAGGGGGAGTAAGTTTTGAGATCTATTGCACAGCAAGGTGAGGATAGTCAACAATAATGTATTATATGTTTCAAAATATAAGAGAGTAAATTTCAAATGCCTTGCCACAAGAAATAAGAAAGTGAGGTGATGGATATATTAATTAGCTTTATTTAATCATTTACATTGTATGCATATATCATAAACATCACTTTGTACCCCATAAGTGTATACAACTATGATGTCAATTAAAATAATATTAATAAAAAAAACTTTAAATTAAATGTAACAAAAAACCCAAGCAACAGAATTGTTTATAATCAACAGACCCTCACTACAGAAACTAGCAACGGAGGACACTGGGGAGAAGAGAGATTATTTTAAAGAAAACGTTTTGACTACAAGAAGTGACTTTGAAGAATTTGGTGACATGTAGACAAATTTATTCAACAAATTTCTAAAATAATTATTATAATATCTAATGAATAATATTTGATAGCACTTAACAAAGTAACTATAGTCAACAATAAGTTATGGTATACTTTAAAATAACTAAAAGGGTGGAATTGGAATATTCCTAACACAAAGAAATGATAAATGCTTGAGGTGATGGATACCCCAACTACCCTGATTTGATTATCACATATTGTATGCCTGTATCAAAACATCACATGTATCCCATAAATATATACAACTAATATACCTGTAATAAATATATATAAAAAGTAAAACAAAGATGTAGGAGATAACTAAAAAACCAAAAGAATGATACCATATAGCATGAAAATTAAGGAGTGAAAAAGCCCTAAGGTCACTGTATCTTTGAGGAGGATGGTAAGGATTTGATTAATCTTAAATTATGTTTAGTATGCATCTGTAAATTTCAGGCAAAAGGTCTAACACAGTGTTTACAAGGACCAAATAAGCAAAAGGGAAAACATGAAAGAACTTTTTGCATGTTTGTCTGTAGTGTTTTTTCTTCGTTCAAAATAGAGAGAGTGTTTAGGTTGGTTCAGAAGAAGATTAAAATGCAAGTATTTAAAAAGATATTCCAGGAAAAACCAGTAAGGTTGTGAAGAGGTACAAAAGGGGATGGAAGACAGCCAACAAAGAGTGTGTTATTAAGCATGTTAACTCTGTGGGAAACTGAAGCTTATGCCCTCTGGGAATTCTGTGAGCCAGTGGAAAACATGTACCTCTGAGTTCTTCCTTCAAGGAATAAGGGAACTTCACCAACTTCCATTAGTTCGTTATTGATTGAAAGCTGCCTTTTGGGGGGAAGGGGTGGCCTGTAGGGATGAAGAGCACTTCCTATGTTGGCCACTTGTGGCAGTGAGATTCTCTCCGTGGACAATAGAGAGCTCTTCTCCGCTGGTCACTCTCTGTGGGGAGATCCCCCTCCCTGTGCCCCCAGGCACTTAGTGTCTTAGGGTAGGAGGGAAGTCTCAGGCTACCCAGGGAAGGGGTAGATTTCCCCTTGCTGCTTATTGTCAGCAGGACTTCTGATGCTTCCCCCTTGTCTGTTCTGGCCTTTTATAGGCAGGGCCACTGTTAGATTAGAGAAGAGTGAGTCTACCTGCTCTGCCATCTGTTGTTTGGGGTCCAGAGATTCTGAGTCTGGACTAACACCTTCTGTTGGGGAAGCGGGTAGTATGATGCCCTGCCACTATGTGTTTCCTCCAGTCCTAGGTCCCCAATCTCAATCCCCAACTTTCCTGTGTCCATCTTTCAAAACTTTGCTTTGAACGTCACTTGAATATTTCCAGGATTAATAATTGTGCATAGTGGGAAGTAACATGTAGAGATGAGTCTATGCCATCTTGTCTGGACTGGGAGTTTGTGATTGCTTTTTTAAGTGGAATATGTTTTCCTCCGTCTCAATTTGCAAAGAATCATAAAATTATAAAAGGCACTTTGGCTAAGAGTTAGTCTTTTGAAGAGTAATTTCAGAAACAGTTTAGAGCTTTATAGACATTTTCCATGTTAGCTACAAATACAAAACAACCCAAGTGTTTTGATGGATTCTTGTTTTCTATAAAAAGTTTTGGGCCATTAAAACTGTCACTAATTTGCAGGGCACCTCCTCGCTATATTATAAGAAAACATCTTTAAAACTAAATATTGGAATATCATATAAACATTGTAAAAATTGGATCAAGAAGTGTTATTACTACATTGTAGTTTTCAGATAGTTGACTTACTTATAGGAGTTCCTTTTAATATGGCAAGTCTGAGGAGACAGAAATAACTGTGACATACTTTCTGTCCTTGAAGAGTGAAATTATGCAGTAGATTAGGGGAAGAAACTTATAAATATTATGCTTAAACAAAACAGAAGGGAGCAACAAAGAGAAAGTGAGAAGAGAGAGTAAGAAATAAATACAAAAGTATAGAAGGATGAAGGAGAAATGTGGCATGGAGAATAGTTAGGTCTTGAGAGAGCCCTGGTCTACAAAGCAGTCGCTGAGGGGACAATGTCACAGGTTTTACAAGCCATAGAGCACTCATTAATTGTGACTTCAGTGCTCTTTTCTTCCAAAAACTTATGGAATGGGCTGAATGTACTACTTTTTTTTTTTTAACTGAATCTAGACATATAAAACAATTTGGTGAATACTAGCTGTAGAGAAAGCTGTGCTACACTGAGATTTAATTTAGGCTACATCTATTTATGGCTAAAACTTCCAAATAAAGTTTTCATTTTTCTCAGTTCTCTACATGTTAGGTTTATATATTCTTCCTGAGCCATGTGAATTTTTAGTGTCCTTCATGACAGTGAAAGTGGCATACTGCCCTCCAACTAGGCCACACAACCTTCTTTGGCCAATAGAATTTGGTCATGTGCGATAACGTGCCAGTTCCAGGCAGAGATCTACAGTAGCATTGAATGTTTCTGTTTGCTCTATTCCACTCTGTCATTATCATAAGAACATTTGGGGAAAGCACCAATCCTAGAATCGTGGGAGACAAGTAGAGTAAATCTGACCCCAAACTGTAGCCTGAAACTAAGCCCCGCCAATCTAAGGCAGACCAGATGTTCTGGGTAAGCCTAGATTAATGACTTCGAGAAAATAAATGAAAACAAAGGTTTATTGTATTAATAATAGGTCATTGAACTTGGGGATGATTTGTTACATGGGCTTATTTTGACAGCATCTGACTAATATACACTTCAAAGAGTTGTGAAAATTTAATATTTATATATCTGCACATGTATGTGTATTTATGTATGTCTGTATAATGCACACACATATACACAGACACACAAATAAATTGATAAACACAACAATATTGATGAAATCAAATTAAAGTAGCTTTGGGGGGAAAATGAATACTTTTTAAGTATAATGTAATTGTGTATTTGGCTTAATTTAATTTTATATATGCAAAATAATTATAATTGGAACACTGAAGCACTATGAAAATATAATGTCCAAATAATATAAATTCATGGTAATGTAATAAATTTTTTGGTGATCAAGAAATAATCCTGGGGGGGATGGGGGGGACCTCCTCCCCCCACGCACACCTACATGATGAGTGTGATGTGCACTGTCTAGGGAATGGACACAATTGAAGCTCAGACTCGTGGGGATGGGGAGGCATGGGCAATGTATATAGCCTGATCTTTTGTACCCCCTTAATGAGCTGAAAAACAAACAAAAAAACAAACAAACAAAATAAATAAATAAATAAATTACCATTAAGCCCAAAAAAAAGAAAGAAAGAAAGAATCCTGATTAAGCATTAAGCCAATGCTGTCAACTTGGTATTATTCCCTTTCACTTTTATAATCTGAATTTGTTAATCAGACATAACATTATTTTTCCCAAGGAGGGACTGAGCCTTAGAACTTGCAAACATCCTAAATCACAATCTATGTATTATAACCAGGACCAGAGCTGAAACTTTTTCCATCTTGGCTAGCAAATCACCTTGGCTCTTAAGAGGTAAACCAAACTTGTTGCATTCCCTACCTCCCCACTTCAACAGAAGAAGATCTAATTCAGTGCACTATCAAGAAGGATACTTATTAAAGCATATAATTTCTGCTGTTGGAAAGATGCTATTAAGAAAATGAAGTCATACACTGAGAGAAAGTAATTACAGAATACATTAATACATATGGTAAAGGATTTTTATCCAGAACATATAAAGAACCCTCAAAAATAAGAATAGTAATAAAAAATTTTAAATGAGCAAAATATTTTAAAAGGCAGTTCATTAAAAAAAAGATACATAGATGGCAAAAAATAACACATGAAACTTTCTTTATGTCTTTAGTTCTTAGGGGAACACAAAGTAAAATGCACAATGAAATAATACTGCAAGCCTTGGAATGGCTGAAATGAAATGAAAGAAAAAAATAAAGAATGAGAATACCAAATGCTAGTGAGGATGTAGAACAATCATAAATCTAATACTGCTGGTGAATAGAGCCATTCTAGAAAAAAGCTTGTAAATTTCTTATAAAACAAGCGTATTAATCACATAAGCCAGCATTTGCACTATTAGGTTATTACCTAGGAGAAATAAAAATTCATGTTCACACACACAAATATGTGGATGTTTATAGTTGTTTTATTTATAATTGCCCCAAACTGGAAACAATCAAAATTTTTTTATGTTTTTGTTTTTTCTCTTTTTGGAGACAAGATCTCACTCTGTTTCTCAGCCTAGAGTGCATGCGTTATAGCTCACAGCATCCTCAAATTCCTGGGCTCAAGCTATATCCTCCTGCCTCAGCCTCCCAAGAAGTTGGGACAATAGGCATCAGCCACCACACCCAGCTAATGTTTTAAAAGTTTTTGTAGAGATAGCGTCTTGCTGTTGCCCAAGCTGGTCTTGACCTCCTGGGCTCAAGTGATCCTCCCACTTTGGCCTCCAAAAGTGCTAAGATTATAGGCATGAGCTACTGCACCTGGCCAAAAGTGTTCTTTAACTAGTGAATGAATACACAAATTGTGATAGAGCCTCACAATGGAAAAATCACTTGGCAATAAAAAAGAACAAACTACTGATACACACAATATGGATAAATTCAAATGCATTATGCTAAGGGAAAGAAGCCACGCTCAAGTATTTATATATTGTACATTGGTTTGGCTATATAATTTGTAGTTCTCAGTACAAAATGGAAATAACGGTTCTTATTATTAAAAAATAAGACTTTCAATACAGTGACAGCAGTGCTTTAAACCAAGCACAGAACCTTTCTAAGCACAGGGCCTTAATAACTACATAGGTTGCAATCCCATGAAGTCGGCGCTGCCCATATAATTTCATTAGTGTGACATTCTCAAAAGGCAAATCTACAGGGAGAGAAAAGGGATCAGTTGTTGCCAGGGGCTGAAGTTGGAGGAGGAAGTTCACTACAAAGGGTATAAAGGAATATGTTGAGGTGACTAGACTGTTCCATGTCTTGCTAGTTGTGTGATTGCACAATTATATGTGTATGTCAGAACTAATGGAACTGGCTACTAAACAGGAAAAAATTCTCTATATAATTTATATAAATTTGACTTTTAAAAATCATTGTATTGAAAAAAGCATACATCAGCATTTTATTGAAGAATGATTATAGTTAATTTCAAAGAAATGTGGAGCATCATACAATTAAGAGAAACAAAATATATAACCTGGGTTGGAATATCACCTCAACCTCTCAATAGCCAAGTGAAATAGGTTCAGTCATGCAATCTCTCTGAGTCACAGTTTCATTATCTTTAAAAGAGGATAGCAATATTAAGTCAAACCTAAGGGTGCTTGTGAGGATCAGATAAGGTAATGCATGCAAATTTTTTAAAATTTCATAAATTTAAAATACTCAAATTATTAGCAGTGGTACTAAAATCACAAACTTTACACTACCTTTTTTTTCCTCTCAAATTTAAAGATTTGTCACTGTCCACATTTCTAATTCAGAAAAGATAATCAACATTACAAATTCAATTTAGCCATGTTCTATGCAAACATAATTTAATATATAACACATTTTAAACCTGGAGAGGGTTACTCCTTTTTACAGTCAAAGTGATATATTCTTTGGGAGGAACCCATTTACTACCTGGTAGACTAAATCAAATTGTTATTTCTCAATGTAGTATGTATTCCCACCACCCTCCTGCCCCAAAACTAACATGAATGTACAAACCAATACTCTTCCTCCATTTTACTTTTTGCTTTTGGTACCTACCTTTGACCTATTTGTAACTGTCAAGTAGTATAAATAGTAAAACTAAATAATAATCAATTATAAATGTAAATGGAGATTAAACAGTTAAAATTTACGGTTAATATAATTCTTGAGCTACTTTTCAAATAATTGTTACCACATGCACAATAATAGATGGAAATCCTGGTAAATATACAGCCCAGTAAATTGTGACAAATTCTATAACAAAATATTCCACTTCTATTTGCTTTTTTAATTTAATCGAGAGAGTAAAAGAGTCAGTTATAGAATCCTAAGTTCCTTTATGTCCCCATTGTACCAGAGAGACGCAGCTCCAGTATTAGCACCTCATCACACTGCAATATAATTGTTTATTTAAATACTTATTATCTTGTATCTGATATTTAAGCTAATTAATGGCAGGATGTATATTTTATTTATTTTTATTTTTAAGCTCTAATATTTTTTGCTAGCACATAGTATTTACTTAATGATTTTTACCTTTAAGGGGAGGAAAACCAGATATAATTATATTGGTGAGCGGCAAATTGGACAAAACACTGAATAGAGTCAGAGTACTTTCATTAATGTATTAGCTCTGTTTTTATTATTAATAGTTATGCCACTTTGGATATGAGACTTAACCTTTTATAAACTTCAGTTTTTTGAAAAGTTAAGTGCCTAGAACAATGCTTGACTTGCAGCATTCTCTCAGTAAATACCAAGCTCTTTCCCTAACAGATTAGCATGGACACTTCAAGGGAGTGTCATCACAGTCAAGTGTAATAGTGGATGTGAGATGTACAAATAATCTCCTGTTATGTACAGCTCTATTCAAAGGTGATAAGATAGAAAGTGCTGGACCCTTGAGTACAGAGACCTTGACCAATAGCACAGCTTCTGTCATCTACCAGCTAAACTACCACAGACAAGATTTATAGTCTCTGAATTTTTACTGTAAAATGAGGGGTTCTAAGTTTAGTTTTAAATTCAGAACCATTGTTTTCTTTAAATGAACTTCAAGGCATATTCTATAATTAACATAAGCCAAATGCACCATTTTATGTAGTGTTACTTTCCTCTAGTTGAAAATATATCATAACTGGACACCTAATTAGAAAACTCAATAAGATTAATAAAATATAAACTGGTTTAAAGATTTCACTTTCAAGCAGTTCTTTACTATAATATACCAGAGATGATAACATAGGATTAAAACATTTTGATTCTTATCAACACTTTATAGACTATATACAAGGTAGACTTTATGTTGCTTAGCCTTTTATCAAAAAATAAATGCCGTGGTGAAGGCAGACAAGGAAATGTACCATGAGAATTTTTTTCCATTGTTATATGTGAGTATTCCTTATTTTGTTGTTGAAGTTGGTGTTGCTTTGCATTCATGAACTTCTACAACATTAACTTTTTACATTTATATTTCTCTCAACTATATTATAAGATTTATAAAATAAGGGTCATGGGATGTATATATTATATATATTTAATTCCCACACTGGCCTGTCTTGCACTTAGTAGTTGCTTAATAGATGCTCATAGGTTGATTTATTCAAATCTATACATCTATATAAACAATCATACTTTCTAGAATACTGATCCATGATTTGGTTAAAATAATAAACAGGCAAGACAAAGACAATAAGCTCCTAAATTTCATTGTGGAATAACAAACCCTGCTTGAAATTATTTGAGAATACAGTGAACCATAATCAATTACAGTTATTCATTGTCAGACTTTTAGGTCTATTATACAGTCCAGTGTAAATTTAATTGTCTTATTGTAATGATACAAGTACAGATTCATAGGGATAAGACTAATGCATCTTCCCAAGGCAATTATAGTCCATTGTCCATTAGCCAGAATGAAGTAAGTTCCATTTTCATCAGTCATAACTTTTGACTCTGCGAGGATAGAGGGAGCAAAGGACAAGATCTGAAGCTCATGAGTCACCCTATCTTTCCCTCTTTGGCTTGGCTCCAGAACCTAAGATAAGCAAAACTCATCATCATGGCTCTGAGATCGTCCCCTTCTTCACACTTCATAATCAATTACACATTGCTGATAATAAGCATGCTGTCTTGACTGCGCCTTACTCCTAGAGGTGATCTCTTTGGCACCTGGCAACCCTCAGGTTGCACACCCTTAATTCACTTTCCAAGGACTTACAAACTGATTTAATCAGTTGATGTGATTAGTTAAAAACATACAATCACTATTACCCCTTCCCTTAATTTGTCTTAATTATTATACTTGCTATTTAGAGATTTTAGATTGATTTTAAGGTGAACTGAGAGGCTTTTCTTAGTTCCTTTTCACTATCATTTTAGTTTTATGATATAATCTTAAATAAAATTCAAATTTGATAAAATATAGTTTTGAAAATTTTAATGTCATCAGCATCTACAGTAGGTATTAAAAATAAATTGATTTCAGAGCACACCTCCTCAATGAGATATTTTATCAAGAAATGTATTTTTGGTAATTACCATAGATTGAAACACAGTACTGTGAGATGAGTAACAGTGTAATTTAAAGAGCAGGCACTTCACATTTTGGAATATCAGGGCAAAGGATTTGCTGGCTCACAGTAATACAAACGTCCAGATTGCAGTTCAAGACATGACCTTTATTATGCATAAGTATTTTTTCTTTGCAAGAAATAACTTTTGAAGATAAAATTTTATGGATTTTCAGGCTTGGTTTGACTACAATAAATCTTTTACTGAAAAAGCCTTAATATCAGTGGGAAGAGCACAAGTTAATAAAGTCAGAATGTTTGACTTAGCGAATCTGTGATGATATTACATTAGAGTAATTTGTTTTCGACAATCTAGCTTGAGGAAGATGCTACAATTTGTTCCAACTAAACTCTTTAATTGATAAAATATACGTTCTCAAAATGAAATCTGATTTTAAAATATTCCCATTTTTCTCCTAATCTTTGGGAGTATGACATAGGTGAAGAACATGGACTTTTGTATCAGATGGTTATATGAATGTTTTCTCTAATTTCCTGACCTTGAGCAAGTAATTTACTATTTCTGATCTTTAATTACTTTTTTTGTAGAAAGAATATAGAATGACAACTCCACAGCATTGTTGTCAGAACAGTTCTAGCATATGCAAGATGCCTAGCACACTGCTATCTATACAGTAGGAACCCCCAACATATAATTTCCTTACTTTATCTGGAGTTTCTTTTCTATTTCCTAGTTTTACTGACCTATTCACATGAAACTGTTGTATAAGTGTTGTAAATTATTACAGAGTGCATTTTTTTTCAGTAGGCTGAGGAAGCAGGAGTTACTGACACGTATTTCGTGAATAATTCTCATTCTTTTAGCTATAAAAATAAAGAGAAAGGACTGATACAATTCTCAGCTGAAAGTACATGGGAAATTTGGGAGAGTTCAAGCATCTCTACCCTGGATCAATTAGGAGCACCTATGTCTTCCCTTTTCTTTACCTTCCTTTGGCCTTCAATATACACTCAAAGAATTAGGGTCACCACAAGTGGTAGGAACATATAAAAATGGCAAGCAACTCTGGCCCTGAAGCATCATTTTTTTTACGGTTCTTGAGAGAGCCCCAAACTACCTGGCAGTAGAGGCTGGGCTTCCCAATAAGCGGATCAGCTTACAGAAAGTTTATGAGAAGGTCTCCCAAAATCAGCATCTGAAGAAAAAATAGTGAAGGGAAGGAAGGGAAGGAAGTGAAGGGAAGGGAAGGGAAGGGAAAAGAAGGGAAGGGAGGGAAGGGAGGGGAAGATAGGATGAGAAGGAACCAGACAAGGAAGGCCAAGGGAGAAGTTGAGCAGAAATTTATTTAATGGGAAACATAGCCAACCCTACAGGAAGTTCTACCTGGCCTATACTGAGGTAAGGTGACTGGGTATTTAAATGCCTGTGGTAATCAGTCATTGGATGCAGAACCCTAGACAAGGAGAGTAAACTTGCCAGCTACCAGGGAGAATAAATCCTTCATGATTGAAAAGGGATCTGTATGGCATATCACAGCACCTGCCATGGTGGCTTTCTGGACTTTTCCCTTGTGTGATGCTTTAAACATTCTCAATCCCTCAAGATATGTACATGATGACATTCATACATTTCTTCTGCTGATCTCTGCTAGCTCATCAGTTTGGAAGTACCAGACTCCTTAGAGTCTTGATTTACTGACTGCTCAGAGCTTAGATATACCTGATATCTCAAGAGATTCCTTGAGTTCTTCACTTTGTAAGAGATGCTGAGCTAATTCTTGCCCAATATACCTTAGTAATACAACTGCCCATGCTCCAGCAAAACAGCAGTGTAGGTTTAGCTGCTCTTTCCTCATACCCATCAACTAAACATGTGTATATATGCATGTGTGAATAAAAAGGAGAAATGAGAATAATCTTTCATCATGTTGTGTTTTATGGATGAGTGGATCTACTCAGGTGGTAAATGCAGAAGTGGTTGTTTTATTCAGTATAACAGGAAGTTCAGTCTCATATACTGTTTATTATTAATATTTCCCAGATTGATTAACCTCACTACAATAGAGAACAAAAGTATTAATAGTTTCCTATTTTACAAGGAAATAGAATGTAAATTTCCACCCTTGGTAACAGTTGCTGCTTCTTTGTGTAATAGTCATAGTTGCCACCAATAATCATTGGTTTTTGAACAGCTCCTCCTAAAACAGCTCCTCCTAAAATTTTATAAGGTTTATATGAACCTTATCAGTGGAAAGCACTAATGGGACTCTCTATAAGGTACAGCCTTAAGAAAATGAGCAAAAAGTGAATACGTGAAAGATTATGATTAGGATAACAAGGATTCCTCTTAGCTTTTCTTCTTTGCCTTCAGTTTCCAAACACTAGGGAACTACTATTCTTCCTTCTGGTTGACATGAGGACACCATAAACAAACAAGATTCTTTCATTATAGAAGAGGTTTCTTCTCATTATAGAGCATGTTCACATTATAGAACAACTTTGTCTGACTGTTTGAATAAGTCAGATGTTCAAAAGTTAAGAACATTTTGTTGGGGATTGATTGACAGGTTTCTGGACAGTGCTTTTCTTCTCCGTGAGAAATAACAGCACATAAATTTTGTTGCTCCTCAACTTCACCTTGCATTTTTCTAAGAGACACTAATATGTGGAAAAGATGAGAAAATGGTGTCTAAACATAACTATGGGGGAATGCTGTGAACCTATAAGAGTGCTTTTTTAATGGGATTTTTCTAGTTTATAAAAAATGCAGTAATTCCTACAATGTCGTTTGTTATCTGGGGTACTTTGTGCTTCCTTATCTCCTGGTGTCTCTATGCTCTTATGTTGCAAAGGCCAATGGATCTTTCATAGAAAAAAATGGCTAAATTATATATTTTTTTCTTGAAAATTTCCTATTTGTAGTGCATGGTTAGCTTTCTTTATCTTGACAAAGCATGGGGACAATGCTCCATTGTGACATAGATTGACTCTAGAATTTAAAGAAAATATGCCAACTACATGGAAAATTTTTCAGCTCCGTGAATGAAATTTCATTCTCCTTCTTGAGATTGGAGAAATGTTATTTGTTTTGTTGTTTTATTTGGGCAATCACATTACCATGCCAGAAATATTTTGTTTTCCATCTTGTTGGTGTCTTATGACACTCTTCATTTTCCTTTTATGGTTTTTTAATTATTTCATTAATTTCACCTATCAGCATGAAGGATAATGCTCATTCAGAGCATGACATTTCTCCATTTGGCAAATTGTTGTTATAGAGGGTATTGTCGGTTTGATGTTGAATTTGATAAAATATCCCATTTAAATATTCAAATTTTAGATTCATAGTGCCTTTATATATGAGAACATTTCATATTAAGTATAATTTTGAAGATTCTAACTTACAATATTTATGGCACCCAGTATTAACAATGAAGAAAATAATAAGAAATTCTAGGGTGGGAGAAATACGTGAGAAAAAGTTAAGATGTAAAATAGAAATAACTCTCTTTACAGAAATAGTTGTGTGCTGAAATGTTTACATGTGTTGCAGATGTACATAATTACTGATGAGATATTGAATTTATTGTCTGTTTGGAAAGGATTCACAAATAAAAATTCAAATATATTATTCCTGGTAAAAAGGGTGACATCTAAACTCAATTCAGAGAAATGAAGGACCCTAAAGCTCTGCCATTTTTGAATTACCAGGTCAACTTAATCCCAGGGGGACCTGTCATTTTTCTAAGTAATAACACCCAGCTGATGCTATTGTTAGATACAACTCATTTCCTGCATACTATGAGGATAAAGAACCTTATTCTCTAGGGAACAGATTAGTGATTTTCTTCTTTTGGAGAAAAAAATATTTGAAGGTGCTTTTTTTGAGCAGGAAAGAAAATGCAAAGTTTCCCCAATAGTAAATAGTAGATTGAGTTTGATAAAGAGGGCTGGGAATTTAAAGACCTTCTGAAAATTTCTTCACAGAAATCAGGAAGAATTTAGCCAAATTAGGTGAGAAGCAGATAAATTATCTCCCTTTTCTCCTTTCAGAAAGGAAAAAAAAAAAAAAACCATACAAATATGTAATCTTTCTAGTAAGCAACCAATCAGTTCACACATATAGGCACCAGTATACTTTATAGATATGTAGATTTTTTGGATGTTTTGTGACATAGAGTCATCATATTTGAATTTTTTCTACTTATTTATTTATTTATTTCAGAATATTATGGGGGTAAAAACACTTACATTGCATATATTGCCTTTGTACCACCTGAGTCAGAGCTATAAGCGTTTCCATCCCCCAGACAGTGCACACGGCACCCATTAGGTGTGAATGTACCCAACCACCCCCTTCCACCTGCCCCACACACAATGAATGTTACTACTATGTTGCACTTAAAAGTTGATCATTATGTGTATATATGCCCATCCCCTCCTCCCACCTCCCATCTGCCCGACACCCGATGAATGTTATTCCTATATGTGCACTTAGATGTTGATCAGTTAAAACCAATCTGATGGTGAGTACATGTGGTGCTTGTTTTTCCATTCTTGTGATACTTCACTTAATAGATAGGCTACAGCTCTATCAAGGATAATACAAGAGGTGCTATATCACCATTGTTTTTGTGGCTGAGTAGAACTCCATGGTATACATATACTACGTTTTATTCATCCACTCACGTGTTGATGGGCACTTGGGTTGTTTCCACATCTTTGCAACTGTGAATTGTGCTGCTATAAACATTCCAGTGCAGATATCTTTTTTACAGAATGTCTTTTGTTCCTTTGGGTAGATGCCCAGTAATGGGATTGCTGGATCATATGGTAGTTCTACCTGTAACTCTTTGAGGTGTCTCCATATTGTTTTCCATAGAGGTTTTACTAGTGTGCAGTCCCACCAGCAGTGTATGAGTGTTCCTATCTCTCCTCATCCATGCCAACATTTATTGCTTTGGGACTTTTTGATAAAGGCCATTCTCACTAGAGATAAGTGATATCTCATTGAGGTTTTGACTTGCATTTTCCTGATGATTAGGGGTGTTGAGCATTTTTTTCATATGTTTGTTTGTTGTTAGTCTATCTTCTTTTGAAAAGTTTCTGTTCACGTCCTTTGCCCACTTTTTGATAGGGTTGTTTGATTTTTTTCTTGTTGATTTTCCTGAGTTCTATATGGATTCTTGATCAAATTAAGAATTTTCTGCACAGCCAAGGAAACTATCACAAGAGCAAACAGACAGTCTACAGAATGGGAAAAAATATTCGCATGCTGCACATCTGATAAAGGGTTGATAACTAGCATTATTTTTAATCTACACATAAATACATTGAGAACTTAGATGATTTTGCAATTAAGTCAAAAGTAAACCTTTTTTTCTATTATAGTAGACTTAATTTATAATTATGTTATTCAAAATTTTTGTATGATAATTTCTTCTTTAAAAATGAGCACATATTTCTATGCAAATAGTTAAATCAGACCCAATAATTTATTATGGTAATTGACCTGATCAGGTACAGTACCTTTAAAATAAATTGTTCCTATAGCTAGGAAATAAGAGATCTGAGGGCAGAGACAATGACTTGCTTTCTTCTTTTAAGAAATGATTCATTCATTCATGCATTCATTCCATTAATGTTTACTTATCATCTTTTATATCTGTGACTACTTATTCATTCAATAAATATTTCTTGATCATCTTTTAAGTCTCAGGTGCTATTCTAAAGCTCCCAGGATACAGTAGTGAATAAAGTCAACATGGATCTGAGTCTCTCTTGGAATTAATTAGCTTGCCATAAAGGATAATAATGCTTATTTACTAACTGACTAAATGCTATGATTAGCATCTCCATTTTGTCTAAATTTTAGAGGACAGTAAAATTGATATTAGGTCCAGCTTTAAATTGTATTGGGTAGATTATGTCTACAGAAATAAAGTGAAGCACTGATAAAAAGTATTGTGAAGAAGTTTGAATTAGGCTATTTAGCTATCCTCCAAATACACTCACCGCCAAATTAATGCTTTTATAAACATGAAAATCCAATGACTGATACAAACTCTCACACATTGTCCTAAGTCCCCAAGAACTAAATCTCTTTCTTTCATCTTTTCTTTCTCTTTTTGAAAATAAAGGAAAATATGGATGATTCAAAGTGTTCACAAGAATCCTAAATCTGGAAACCCAAGAAAGACGTGGTTTCCTAGCTATGGGCATCTGCTGTCACGTTCACTAATGTAAGATGTGTTAATGGCCTATGAATCAGCTCATTAAGGAGTTCTGTTTAATGCTGCTGCTAAATCCAGTATCAATTTTTGCCCCTTGGCCTTAGGCTTTTTTTTTTTTTTTTTAACATTTCACTATCTTCAGAGCCTTGTATGGTATAATGAGTAACACCAGTGATTCAGGATTATCACACAAATTCACTGTATAATGATAATGTTTCCAGAAGCTCTTAGGGACTGTTCAGTTTATCACTGGTAGAACTTCTGTCAATATTTGATCTGCATTGATCATTGGCTTGATTACAGTGTATAATACTGATTACATGCATCTTCCCACATAGCATGGTTCCTGCTGGTGACAAAACTCTATTGATACATTTGCCCTGATCATGTAAAATTGCAAAATTGCTGAAATTTCTACTTTCATGTCATTTCTTAGCCTTCTCAGAGAATGTACAAAAGCATTAAGTTATAACAATTTTTTTCATTCTTTTTTATGTGGTGATCTTATAAAACAGAGATTAACAGGTCCCACCAGAGAGCTGTTTTACCACTTTTTCCCTTTATTCTGTACAGTATCATTTTGTAAATGAAAAAAAAAAAACCAAACATTTTTTTGTTGTTTAACATACATAGAAAATGTGACATTGCAAACCACATTGTTCTGTTAACTAGAATAAAATGAATGAAGAATTCCTGTTCTTAAAGTACTAAACCCTTTGTCTATCGAAAATCATATATAAGGAAAATTCTTATTATAATAAATATAACTACTACAAGTTTTAAAATACCAGAGTAATACAATATTTCCTTTACTTCTCTCAGAAATTGTCAAAAGTTATAATAAAAGAAAAGTACACACTATATGGAGGTAAAATTTTGTAACAGTATACAAGGGTGGGGATCAAATGCCCTGAAGGTCAAGTGGACATACTGGAAGATGCCTGAATCTGATTTTGGACAAATATGGAAAGAGTTTGTTTCTGCAAAAGGGGCAGGCATTCTGTAGGGGAAACTATAAATTTCTTGATTGAAAATGCAGAGAAAGATTAGATAGACTGATAGTAGGAGATTCTGGGATGTACTATGGCACCATAGAGTGGTGGTGGAGCTTCACATGAATCAGAAATCAAATAGTGGCATGGAGATTGACTTTAGACAGCTAGCATTCCTGAAGCTGGTAATCTCTATGGGCTGTGAAAAGATAAAAGATAGTAACTCTCACACACACACACACACACACACACATACACGCACACAACCTAGTCCAAGGACATACATAAACAAATGCAAACAAAAACACACCTTCATAGTTTTTCTGGGTCAGAAAGATTGTCTTCTAAGAAGGATATTAACATAGACCCTTCCTAACATAAGCATTTTGTAATTATGGAGAAACATGAGATATATATACAAAGATACATGTATAAAAAGAATAAATTAATAAATTTTTTAAAATCCACAAAGGGGTACTTGATAGAAAAAAAGAGATGCTATTGGACAAATAAAATACTTTCCCAAACTTCCAGTTTACAAAAACTCAAAGAATTTAACAGATCAGCCAAAGAACTCCAAGTAGAAATGCCACAACTGTGGCAAAATACAGAAAGAGATGAAGCATGAACTGGCAGAAATCAGAAAAAGTAGAAGGTAAAATAAAACTGTCCCAGAATTGAAGGACTCAGTGGAAACAGTATAAAGGAGAATAGAGAAGTTGAATATACAATAAGTTACATGGAAGATCGGCATGAATAAAAGCAAGAAAAACAAATAGTAAAAGAGAAACATGTTAAACAGCATTAAAAAAATCATAGGAATGTAACATATGTAAAGGTGATATAAAATGTTTGTAATTTATATCCCCCCAAATGATAACTAAATAAAAGTATCAGATAAAATTATAAAAAGATATAATTTTATTTCAAAGAAAAATCTTACAAAATAATTTATAAATTACTTGAATTTTTACCATAAAAAGGGGCCACCATATTTCCTAAAATTCAAAAAGGATCATCAAGAAGACAGAGAAGGACAAGGAGACTAGATTTTAAAGGTAGAGAAATCCATGTGCACTCAAGCAAATATAATTAAAGCATCCATGAAGAGAAAGGAGAAAACTAAATTGGCTTTAGTGCTAGAAATAAAATGCCAAATAAATACTGAAAAAATGGAACTTTATCTGATCTTTTAGTTGTCATTTCTTTGATTACTAATGAAATGAAAGAACCTTTTTATTTATTAACCATTCTGTTTCCCTCTCCTGTGAATTTCTTAATATACCAGATCTATTTTTCCTTTGATTTGTCTATTTTTTATTTTCGTATACATATTATGTTTTACTGTTATCTCTTCTGAATCTGTAGATTGGCTTTATATTTTTGTATATGATTTTCCCTGACATAAACTGATTTAATTTAGATCGATTGCACAATATTTCTTTATAATTTGTGTTACTTGTACCTTTTTTTTTAATGTTGTAATGGGCACACTTCTAACTGTGACTCAAGTATCTGTGCCTTTTTAAGAGGGCTTTTCTACCCTGAAATCACAGAGACCTCTATATTTTCATGTAATTTTCTATCTTTTTATTTTGAAATAATTTTAGATTCATAGGGAGTTGCAAAGATAGTACAGAGATGTATTCAGTACCTTTCAGTATCAGTTTTCTCCATTGATCACTTATTACATAGCTATAAGACAAGAGCAATAGCTGGAAATTAACATTGGTACTCTGTGTGAGACTATTCTGTCATTTTATCACACATACAAATTAATTGCATGATCACTAAAATCAAGGTACAGAAATATTACTTTACCGCAAAGATCTCTCTCATGCCACACCTTCAGTCTCCCCACTCCTTTCCCCCACCATCCTTAACTCCAGGAAACCACTAATTTGTTCACCATCTCTATAGTTGCCTCATATTGTGGATGTTATATAGATGGAATCATCTGGTATGTGAATTTCTAATTTTTTTTCATTCAGCCTAAATCTATCAAAATTGTCGCATTCATCAATAATTTGTTTCTTTTTATTGTTGAGAAATATACCATGCTATGGATGTAGCAATTCGTTTAATTATCAGCAATTCTAGGACATTTTGGCTGCTTCTAATTTGGGGCCACTAAAAATAAGGCTGCCGTGAACAATCATGTAGAGGTTTATGTGTAGAAGTAAGTTTTTATTTCTCTGGGATGAGTGTTAAGGAGTGTGATTGCTGGGTTCTATGGCAAATGTATAGTTAGTATTTTTTTCAAAATGAAAAAAGCGTTTCCCAGAATGACTGCATCGCTTTGCATTCCCACCAGCAGTACACCAGAAATTCAGTTGACATTCTTGCCAGAATTTGGCATTTTTACTATTTATTTTAGTTGATAGATATGTAGGGATATAACACATAGTCTTAATTTGCATTTTCCTGATGGCTAGAGATTTGAACATCTTTTCATGTGCTTATCATCTTTATATCCACTTCAGTAAAATGTCTCTATATGTCTTCTGCCATATGTACATATATATTTACTGTTGACTTTTGAGAGTTTTTTATATCATCTAAATGCATATGTGATTTGCAAGTGTTTTTTCCTAGTCTGTAACTTGTCTTTCTACCCTTTTTACAGGGTCTTTAACAGGTCTTTTTAATTTGGGTAAAGCTTAATTTATTGATTTTTTAAATTTTATGGCCCATGCTTTTGGTGCAATGTCTCAGGACTCTTCACTGAGCCCTATGTCCCTAAGCTTTCTCCTATGTCTTAGTGGTTTATGATTTATATATAACTTCATGATTCATTTTTAGTTAATTTTTATAGAAAGTGTGAGGTTTACACTGAGGTTCAAGTTTTGCCTATGAAAATCCAATTGCTCTAGCACCATTTTTTGAAAAGACCATTCTTCTTTCATTACATTGCTTTTACGCACAGTCAAGTATCAGTTGACTGTACTTTGTGTGCGACTTTCTGGGTTCTCTATTCAGCTCCATTGATTTATACGTCTATTTCTCTGCCAATGGCAGATGATCTTGATTACTGTAGCTATTTATTGATAAAAAGTCTTACTATTAAGCATAGTGATTATTCCCATTTTGTTCTCCCTTTATAAAAAAGATTTTTTTTTAGGTATTCTAGGGCTCATGCCTTTCCATGTACTTTTCAGAATAAGTGTTTCTATATTTACAAAACCATGCTGGTATTTTGCCAGGAATTTGATAGAATAGGAAATCTGTAGATAAACTTGGGGAGAACTGACATCTTTACAATGTTGAGTCTTTCAATCCATGAATATTATACCTTCATAATTTTTCACAAAACTTTTTACATAATTTTCAAAACTATTTCCTTAATAGTCCATCTTTTTCCTGGTGATAGTTGTACAGATACAATAAAAATCTGTATATGTAAAATTTCCATATATGAGTTAGTTTATTAGAGGAATCTATATGCTGTTTCCTTTCTTAATTTGTATACCTCTTCTTTAATGCTTCACTGTTCTAATTCTGATAGCTTTTTATTAATTTTTGGTATCTGGATGGGTGAATACCTGATCATCTTTTTCTATAAAACAACCTTTATCATTCTTCCTAAAAATTATAGCTTCAACTTCTTGATTTCTATGAAATAAAATACTGAAGTTGCATTGAATTTATAGGTTAATTTGGGGGAAAAGCAGAATATTTATGACAAAGAGCCTTCCTGACCACAGACATGGTATATTTCTCTGATTATGGAATATTACTTAATCTTTCAATAAAATTTTATTATTTTCGTTAAGGTCTTTCACATACTTTGTTAGATTTAGTCCCAGATTCTTTATATTTCTTATACTATTGCAAATGTCTTTATTTTAAATTATATTCCTTAACTATTTGATATTACTTTTTAAAAATACACTTGGTATTCAGGTATTTATTTTTTATTCAGTAATACTTAAGAATTATCTCAAAGTCTATTACACAAATCATACAAAGACCAGAGCAAAGCAGAATGAGAGATGGCCAGAATGTCTAGAGTTGACCACCTGAATACCAAGAAAAAGTTTGTCTACCCTTCACAAATGTGTGCATCACATTGAATGTATTTCCGTGTGCTCCTTTTACCTGTAACTATATTCTATTTCTATCATTACATTTCACCCAACATAATCTGTCTCCAAGTAGAGGTGAGGCAGGTTGTTTCTTCATAGGTGACTTTGCCCCAACATAGAAATTTGATCCGAGTGAGGACTTAATTTTATGAGTGAACCTGACTGGGCTAAGGGATACCTAGATAGCTGGTAAAATATTTTTACTTGATGTGTCTGTGATGGTGTTCCTGGAAGAGATTAGGGCACACACACACACACACACACACACACGCGCGCGCGCGTATATATATTCAATTGTTTCTGTTTGTCTGGAGAACATTGACTAATACTAACATAGGAATTTAGAAAAGATTTTAAAAATTTGAACAATTGTTTTGATTTTGAAAACAGGCAGCTTCAGTTTAGATCAACCAGTAAATCCACATTTATGTGATAGTGCTATGGCTGAATCAATGATACTTAGAGATTAATTACATATGAGGAATGAGAGATATGTAAGTGTTGAATGTGACTCTAAGGTTTCTAACATGGTGTACGGTAAAATAAAAAAGAGAGAAAGCAGAATTTCAGAGATAAACAGAGGTCAATTATTAACAAGTTAAACTATGTTAAGAATGTGTGTAAAAATTCAAATTAGGAATATCTAGTGTGCAGTTAGAAGTATGGTTGGAAGCTGGGAATTATTGGGCCTTAAAATATGTATTTCAATTTATCAACATATAGGTAGCAGTTGAAACTTTGGGCTCAGTACAATTCTTTTGGAAGAACATGTAGAAAGAGAAAACAAGGTCGAGGACAGGCCAAAACAAACCCCAGCCAATTTGAAATTAAGGGGATGGTCAAAGAAGTTAGGTACAAAGGAGACCAAGAAGTGGGGGACATGGATGATTTAAATGAAGTATGTAGTAAATGGAATTTGGAATTGTCAATGCTGTCTTATTTTAAAGTTCAATTTTAAAAGAAAGAAAGGAGTTTGGATGGTAGTATTAACTAAAAAAAATAAATAACAAGGTTTATACTTTGCAAAAAGGAGAGCTTTATTCCTCATAAAGTGTATCAGCTTCCTGGGTGGCCATTCTAATAGGTTGGGGAGCCGAGCCCCAGGCAGAAACCAGGTACACGTGCTTCCAAGAAGACACAAAAGGGAATAGGATTTTATACTGAGTGGGGAAGTCAAATATACATATGCAACAATCTATAGGAGGAATCATGAATATTTATGAAAAGAGAAATCATGGGCATATCATTGTACTTTATCTCTCCCCATCCCATCCTGGCTGGGAACTCAGTTTTGAGGTGTTTCTGTTGTCCCCTTGGCCGAGAAGGGTCCGTTCAGTTAGAAGAGGGCTTAGGATTTTATTTTTAGTTCACAGTAGCTTGAAGATTAATTTTATATAAATCACATTATTTTATCATACTTTTCAGACATCAGAACTGTTTTGTTTTGTTTGTGTTTTATACTCTATGCAAAAGAGAAATCTATTTTGAGGAAGGAGAAAATGGGCTTGATTTTATGCGTAATGTTAAGTTTGAAAAGTACTTAATATGAAGCAAAGGATTGACTATTTATTTATTAAAGTGGATAATGAGGATGGGAAGATTTTTAAATGACAATTAGGATGGTACAATAATACTAGATTTTATGTTTGCATATGACATTTCAGAGATTGTGAACTGTTTCTCTAAACATCAGCATCTCAGCTTTGTTACTTTCCAATGCTGTGAAATTGTGCAAGTTTTTTCGCTGATAGTTCTTTATCTATAAATGATGACATTGAGTATAAAAGTTCATTTTCATCAAGCACTAATTTGGGCCAGACCCTCAACTCTGTGGAGCCTCCCATTCATTCTCATTTAAATATTCTAACTAGCTAATGTGGTAAGTATGGCTACAACGTAAGTCCATTTGTTAATAAAGAAACAGTTACTTACCCAAAGTCATACAGCAAATTAGCAAAGGAACCAGAGTTTGCAATTCTGGAATTCACAGTGATTCACTATGTAATTCACAGTGATTCACTCCAATACAAAAAGTAACTTGATAAGACATTGACCTAATAGGACTTTGCTGAGGCTTAAATATTATAAAGCATGTAAAGTATTTAGATTAATGTTAGTCAATTATTTATTTTAAATAGATAGTTGCTGTTATTAGTGTTATAGCTCTTGTTATATGATTTCATTTGAGTCTCATGGATATTCAACAGTTAATTTTCATTTTTCCTACATCAATAAATTTTAATTTAAAAATCATACTTTTAACAAAGGACTTAAGTTCTTTCTGCCTGTATTATACATGCACATATACAAATGTATTACGTCCATATATTTTGTTCCCCATATTTTCTACATTTTTTAATGATAATTCAGATTTCCCATCTGTTCACTATTGTATTAAACTTAAATTGAGACAATTTGCCTGTGTACTGCTTCCTTCATTCTGTCTTCATTTGACCTGAAAATCTATTATCAAAAGCTGTACAAATTGAATCATTAGACTGACTTTAACAGCATATTTTAGTTCAATTGCAATATCTCCATTGCCTCTGAAAGCAGTTGAATTGAAAAGAAATCATGTCTTCATACTTTATGAACATGTAGGTTTCCTGTCAAGCCAATGTGTTATCAACTTACTTCAAAGAGTGAAACCAAACTACCAGAACAGATTCATTTCAATCTGCAAGCTTCACTTCAGTAGTTTGGCTAGAGTTCTGATTTCCAAAATGCTCCATCAGAATGACCTACAGTAGAGGTTACTCCATCTTTTCCAGACAGTGACTGTTCAGTGACACTGACAGAGAAATAACTTCCAGCAGCTGTTATTATAGATGCAGCAACAATGGGCATTTCCTTTGCCATTTTGAAAGTAAAAATCTATGTTTATATACTGAATGTTTACTCACTTTGGGCTATTATCTAAGGAATTGATGAATTAACTATTTATAGTTTTTAAATTATTTTTATCTCAGCTTTATCTTCTACTATGTGTTAGACTTCGGGCAGTATTCTTCACTTTCTAAGCCATAGCTCTCCCTTCAAAAATATAGGATAATAAATCTTATCTTCATCAAGTTGTTACAAGAATTATCTAAGTGAACCTCAACTCTCTAAGACTTGGTATATATTATGTCCTCCTTCATCTTCTCTTAAACCTACCGACGTATCTCAATTTCTCCCAGTTTCCTTATTATTTGAAATGACAGTTCTTCACATGACTTAAAAGATTCTTATCTGGGAATGAGATTTATTGAGAAGCCCCCTTCTGTCCCTTACTAGAGGTCTTTGGGCTCTAATTATTTTAGAACCTAATTCCTTAGATGCTTTCCCAGTTTATTGAAAAATACTCACTTGTGGGGTTTCTGTAGTCTCCTGCAAAATATGTACGGACTTCAAAGGAGATCAATCTAAAACTGAAACATTCTCTATATTATTATTTAAATTGTCAAGGAAACTTTACCTAACAAAATCATTGAGTGAATGACAGTTAAAAAAATATAAAGGAACCATTGCTATGGAAAAAAATAACATAAATTTGACCGTTTATCTTAAAATTGACAGTGATCCTCCCACTCGTATATTAACAGAATCTAACATACAGTGTCACTTTGAGAGCTATAAGATACTAAGCTCTTAGCTCAAGAACTCAAATCTTCTCAATTCACCATGAATTTGTTTTCAATAACTTTTCCTGGTGAAATCAACCTTCAAATGATAGTTAAGAAAAAGTATTCCTTTCAATATCACTTGCTTCCAAATTTGTGGCATCTTTCTTGATGTTCTGTTATAATTGTAACAGGATTTGCTTTCTTATTCTGTAAGAATGCTCAAGATGATGCTATACTAAAACAAATGTGCTAACTTTAGCATGTTTTGCATATTGCCAAACCTACTTCCTAACTCCTCTGATCTACCCCGAAATTGTCATGATCCCCAGAGAATTTATAAAGCCATGAAATCGTATCTCTTGCAATCCCTTTTGCCAGAAATGACAGAACCACTTTCTTGGATACCACTGATTTATTAATTGATTTATTAAGTTTTAATAGAAATTTATTATTTAATAATCTCTGCAGTAGGCTTTATGGATGTAATGATGAGCAAACACCATTAAAATTCTGACTATTGCTATTACGTGTACATTTGTACATGATGTTCATGATGCTATAAAAGTGACCAAAAAGGCAATCTTACCTACGCTACAGGGAAGAGTATTATTCCATATAGAAGATACATTCATGCTGCAATGTGAAAGATCACAGATAGAGGTATGAAAAGAGAATATGGAACATGTTCAAAACTCTTGCTGAAGAATGGGAGAAATGAGCCGGGCACGGTGGCTCACATCTGTAAGCCTACCACTCTTGAAGGCCAAGGCAGAAGGATTACTTGGAGACCAGCCTGAGCAAGAACAAGAATCTGTCTCTATTAAATATAGAAAAAATTAGCCAGGTGTGGTGGTACACCTGTAGTCCCAGCTACAAGGGAGGCTGAGGCAGGAGGATTGCTTGAGCTTAGGAGTTAGTTTGAGGTTGCTATTAACTAAACTGACACTATGGCACACTCTGTCTCAAAAAAAAAAAAAAAAAAGAATGGGAGAAATGACATGATTGGGTGACAGCAATAATTTATATTTATATATATTTGCATATATATAAATAGATATATTTAAATATAGATATATTTATATATATGTCTTTTATCTGTACTTTAATATTTTAATGATTAGTTTATTTTCCCAGTTTGCCTACTTCACATCTTTTTTCAAAGAGTTATCTATCTCATTTTTTAATTTTATTAGTAAAATTTACAATTACTGACTTGTATTCTGAAAATAAATGTACTGTCATTTGAATAGTGATTATTTTCATTTATGGCTATATTTGGAGACATTGGGAGTTAAGGTTAGAGTTATAATGAATATTCCAACAAATGTTCCTTCCTTTTACCTATTTATAACTGTTTTCTTGATTTTTATTCTAACTTTGTTGGTTTCTGTTCTAGCAGTGGTGCTGAGAACAAGCATCATTGCCTTGTAACACATTACTTTTTAGCAGAGTTTCTAAGTTGTGTTCCATGGAACAAAATTTCTGTAATATTTTAATAGATTTTTAAAATGTTCCTCTATTTTAATTTTTAATTTCAGTTAGGTGAAATTAAGGTCCAATGGAGAGAAGTTATGTGTCTAAATTTATGTTAGGAGAAGGAAGATTCTTCTATTGGATCAAATCTCCTGATTCTATTAGCTTGTGCTGCTCTGATGGACTGATTTGTTCCACATACTCCTCTAACCTCCTTAGACCAAAATGACAAATACGTATGCTGTTACTTCTCTTTTGCACCAACAATCAATCATAGTATTAATTCTTTTCAACATGTTGCCCTAGCTTGGACAGTCGCTAGTATGGTATGGAAGTTGGCAAATGGAATAAAACTTGTATGTTATCCTTACACTCTGCTTTCTGCTTTCATGTTTATACATTATGTGTATGTGTATATGTGTGTGAATGTTTCAGTATTCCATGTTTGACTTTGAACATTTATTATTGTTTTCTTAATTGATCTCATGGCCTTGCCTCCCTCTTGTTACATTTTTAAAAAATGAAAGCACCTTATTTTAGTAGGCTTAATATCAACTAAACTATTCTGATATCATTTGATATACCTATTATTGGGTACATAGATCAAATTTTACATATTCTCATTACTTCATTTTAAAAAAAATTATGTATAATAATATATACTCTTTGTGGTGCACAGTTTAATGGGTATTGAAAAATGCATAAAGTCAAATATTCACTTCCAGAATTAAGATTCAGAACAGTTCCGTCATCACCCCCACCAAATTCCTTCTTATTGTTCCTTTGTGGCCAACTCTTCTCTCCTTACTTACCCCCTGGAAACTATCAATCTATTCCTCATCACTAGAATTTTGTGCTTTACAAAATATTACAAAAACGAATTATATGGCATATAGCTTTTGGGTACGACTTCTTTCACATGGAGGAATGCATTGGCAATTCATTTGTATTGTTACATGGATCAGTAGTTCTTCCCTTTTGATTTCTGAGTAGTATTCCCTTATATGGATATTTCACAGTTTATCCATTTATCTGCTGAAGGACATTTGGATTGTTTTCAATTTTTGACAATTATGAATAACATTACTATAAACATTGACATGTAGGTTTTTGCATGAAATTTTTATTTCTCTTGAGTAACGGAATAGAGTTGCTTGGTCATATGATAAGTGGAGGTTAACTTTATAAGAAAGTACCATACTATTTTCCAAAGAGGCGATAGCAGTTTTCTTTCCTACTCTACTCTAGAGTCCCCATGGTTACACACGCTCAGCAGCACTTGGTATTGTCATTTTTAAATTTTTTAATAAATAAAATATCTCAGTTAATAGTAATAATATAAATTTAAGTTTGAGATAAATGAAACATATAGTGTTTTACGGTGACAGGTAATTAATCAAGAATTGTCAAATTGTGGAATTTTCTTTCTGCTAACTGTACCCACTAACTTGCATGACCTTGATTTATATTTTGACATGTCACTTGATGACATAACTTGATCAAATAATATGCTTTGTGATTTTAAATAAGCTTTCCTAATATCTAATCGTGTTCATGACCTTTTTACGTGTTACTTTCCTTAGTTAAGAGACTGTTCAAATCTTTCACCCGATTCTTAATTAGGTTGCTTGTTTTCTTATTCCTGATCAATTTATGCTTTTAGCATAACCTTGATTTCTGTGGATTGGCTCCACTTAATGCACTGCTGGATGGCTCATTTATGCTTCATTTTAGGCTATTGATGAGCAAATAGGTGGCTTAACCATGACTAAATAAAAGATTATAATGAAACAGCCACCATTCATTTATTATTGATTATCTCAGAATTTTTAAAAGGCTACATCTAAAAAGAATAATCAGTCCAGTAACACCTTATTTAAAGAAGCAAACTCAACTAAATAGAACTTCAGGAAATTGCTATAGCCAACATTTTAAAGGCACTTGAGAAACCAAAACAAGTATTGAAAAATGTATTCATATATATACTTTATGTGCTCATTTAAGTATATAACCTCCTCAGGCCCACAATTAGGGATTATTTACTCGTTAATTTACAAGTAATTCTAACAATTTGTGTTCTTAATTCTTAAGTAATAGACAAGAAATATGAATTGAAGGAGAGACTGCTAAAGGCAGATTCAATGCTTGTTACAAGAAAAGACTACTGATAATCCTTCAGAGAAGTAAATAAGATAGTAGATACAATAATTTTTTTTAAAAGCAAGCAGTGAATCCATTTAGAAATCAATATGTAACACATTCAGTAGTAATATACTGTGGCCAGATAATACATTTCACAAATGATAAATGTTAAAAATTGAAAATAGCATTAGGTTTAATATTTTCTGTTTAATAGTGTGTATAAATTATCTTAGAGAAATTTCCACACAATATAGACATTGTTTTATAGCTAACATGTGATGATGAGAAAAAAACTAAGTTACAGTTCACATTTCCAGAACAATTCTTTACATGCTACAGCTAATTTTCTGACAATATCAGAAAAACCTATAATGGTATTCTAACATAGGGGAAAAAACCTTTCTGAAACATTAAAATAATTTTCCTGCTACAATAAGAGAATGCATGCTTAAGAAAATTGGGAAACTAACTTAGAACTAGCAGAAATATATTAAACAACAATATAACCAAAATCTCTTATTATAGCATAAAATAGCACATACTTATGTGCAAGTAGAGATTTAAAGAAATATATTTTGGAAATAGACAAGATATCCTGTACATCTTCACTTTTGCAAATTATTTGCAACTATTTATTTGCACATCTTGGGAATATCATGTGCTTCCACTCTGATACTCTTGTCATCTCACCTTCTAGTCCCAGGATATGCAGCAGATGCTTTATTTTTAGTCATAGCTCAGTGCTACTCATGCTGAATAGTTCTCCTTTGCCATTTGCCAAAAATACAGACATTTTTCTTGTATTTATATTTGGGTGAGCTGGTTTTACCTAATTATTCTTTCTGTATTTTTTCCTAGTTTCAAGATGTCATTTCTGTTTACATTATGCCATCTCCTCTTATTTAGTTCCCTAAGTCCATCAAAGAGCAAGAAAGTATTTCAAAAAATAATTTGACATTACAATTTGGAATTTAGAATTCCAAATAAATCACAATGCCTACCTTTTAGAATAAGCAAATATTTCAGATAATTGCATATATTTTATTTGTTGTTATAAATCAACTTTTTAACATAAAGGAAGAGATTCTTCAACTTCAGTGAGTTCTCTTAAGAGTGACAGAAATTGATGTGGCGCTCAGAAATCACCAACACATCTGAATAAAGATGAATTCTTAGTTAATAGAAGTAATTTGAATTCATTGTATTTTGGGCATGAATGTAATGTATGGCTTTTTATTGACAAGTGATTTATCAATATATATCAAATTGTGAAGAATTTCTTCCTGCCAGCTGTTTCTGACTTGCACGACCCTGATTTAAATCACGTTGTACTAACTCAATACAAATAATTTGCTTTCTTGGGTTAAATACATTATATCAGTGGAAGAATTCAAATGAGCAAGAGAAGTTTCAGAGTTAAATATATTCATTCTCAAACCTGAATTCAGCACTGTATGCCTGGGTAATTGTCGGCACTTTATAGCAAAACACTTAGCTGAGATCAGTTGTAGCTTTCTCAGTAAAATCCCAGAGCTCGTCTCTGGGAAGAACATGCGGTTAAAGCAAAGGAGGAGGGGGACATAACATGTTAAAAATTGCTTAGCTGGGTTTGACATTTTACCTTTTAAATATTAATTATACTGTGGGCTTCTTCCTATTTACATACCTAAGTGTTTGCTTGGGACATAAATGCTACTAAATTGTCTTGAGAAAGCCATAGAGCAGCTTTGTTAGATAAAACTTCTTGCAGCTGGTAATTTTTGGCAATTAATATTATGAATGCTAATGCAATGGGGAGTAGGGAAGGTGCTTCCAGGATGCCACTTATCTCTGTAAAACGAAAGAAAATGTCAGAAGTGGTGAGCCTGCTGAGAGTATTACTTCTGGGCAGGAAATAGATGCCAAATGTTAAAATTATCATATTTATGGACAGGCTAGAATTTTAAGACGAGAGTATCTAATAAATAGTCTTGTAAATAGGGTTTATTGTAAATATTTTTAAGTGATTGTTTTGGATTGCTTATTATAACAATGAAGACCTTTTTAAAAAAATATGCTAAGTATGTACCTGTTCTGGAGTAAAAATTGAAGAAGATTCGCTTTAAGTCAACTCATTAAATTATCTTAATGATTTGTGGATAATTAGGGGGCAGTTTCATTGATGCGTAAGATTAATATTTGAGATAGATATTTAAATGAAATATTTATTAAGATAAAGGTGAGTTTGGTATCTATAAAAATGTAATAGCCTCAAATCATGAGGAAAAAAATATTCTAAGCTATAGAAATCTATTACTTAAATATTAGATGCCAACATAGATTTCAAAGTAGTTACAGTCTCTTACACTTTCCAAGTGAGTAAAAAAAGTAGCTATGCTATCATTGATCATTAGGCTATGTAATTTAAGCCAGACTAACTGCTCACTGGAAATAATGCAAGAGGAAGGCAGCAACTCAAGCATTATTAACACATTAGTTGTTTACACATCAGACTTGAAAATATATTATCCTTCTGTACATTTTCTGTTTATGATTTGAGGGACTGTGTGTTTCAGTTTATGCTATTTTCTCCGAGGTTCAAATTTCCAAATAAATTATTTTGTAATGGCTTAGTAAATACACAGTTTTAAATATCCTGTATTGCATTTTTGACCCAGGTGTAGCCTTGAGCTATGTGACTATGAGAAATAGCATTTTGGTTAGTAAGGGAGAATGTCTTCTTTTCATGTGGGGTGTTAAAATGCAGAGATAGGAATGAGTTTATTATATTCAGCTATTTTACTATTGTCATTTGTAAATGAAGATATAACAATGAGGGATATTACTGAAATAAAATAAGCATTCCTAATTCTGTGTTTCCAGTTTCAATGATCATATCCCATATGACCACAAGCACATTCACAAAAGGCATGTCGTGTATACTAATACATAGTCACAATATATAAAAAGCATATGAAAAGTGATAAATTAAGAAAACGTTACTTTTTATTTTAATTCATTAAACATCTGTTTTATACTTTCGGATCTGTAAAAAAGAGAATAAAAAATACTACTCTGTTCTCAACCTACTCAATTTTTTTTCAGAAACAATTTTAAATGAGTGTGGGCTCAAAAAAGATAAATACAAGACATCATATAGTAAAGAGTTAATTTGAATAGTGTAATAGTATATTGGGGGAAATTCCTAGTATTATTTCCAGTTAGGTAGCATTAAGCATTGATATTGCAAGGTTTATAATGTGCTTCAGCTTGAAATTCATCACTGGATGCCTGAAGTTCCTTCAGAAGGAGGGAAAAGAACCAATTAAATGTTCAGAAATATTGTATGATATCTCTCTATATGATATGTTTATTGTGAGATTATTTATAATGGCAAACAATTTTAAAACAATTCTAAGGGAATGGATAAACTATGAAATGGAATGCCATGGAGGAATAAAATACATATTTAGAATACATTGCAAAGCAAAATGTTTATATAATATTGCTAGGTGAATAAAGCTGGTTGCAAAATACACAAAATATGATATTAACTCTATAAAGAATAGGCAAAATAAAAAAACATTAACAAGAAAACTGCATAGTTATTTTCATGGGAAAAGAATCCCAAGGATTAAAAAAAAAAGATCTTTCTATTTCTACTTTTTAGTAGTATCCAACTTATCTGCAATGACTCATGTAACTTCTAGAACCAGAAAAGCAAAATGTAATGAGAGAGAGAGAGAGACAGAGAGAGAGAGAGAGAGAATGGGATTCCATAATGGATGATATAAGATTTCAGAGGATTGATTTGATTAAGAGGAAAATAATTGATAGTGGAGAATTTCTTATTCTAGTTGAGTTAGAGATCAGAAAATAGAGGTTTCACTGCTGGATGAAAGGAGAAAGAGGAAAATGGGAACAGAAAGAAAATTCTGTATTGTACAGGTATAGTATACTATTAAAGTACTTTGCTACTTTTCAATAAGGAAAATTCTTTCAGATAAAATTATTCCATATTAAGTTTTATCCTTATTGTTCATTGGAATTTGAGAAGGAGCCTTTAAGGAAGTAAATACTTGAGAACCTATGATGGAACTTGAAGGCTTTATGAGAACTGAACTGTGGATCTCAAACATGACTGCATATTAGAATCATCTGAGGAACCTCAAAAATGTGCATTCCAGTCTCCTTGCTAATTTAACTTTTAAATTCAGTGTGGTTGGTCCAAGGACAAGTATTTTAAAATAGCTCCTAAGTAATCAAAATATGCAGCCAGGTTGAGAACTGCTGATGGCAGAGCATTCAATCCACAAATTGGGACTATTTGACATGTAGTACTGAATGGAGAAGAGCTGGAATTTGACCAAATAAACATGAAGATTTCATATTGGTTGCTGAGTAGGTGAGTGGTCTTATGAAAATCCCATTCTAACCTTAGTTGGTAGTTGTGAAAACTTTGAGTGAAATGCAACTAGTCTTAGTGAAATTTCAGGGTGTTAATCTAGAATCAAGATGGAGAAGTGAGGAAAAGACCTAGCCTATATTTTATTTTACTTAAAAAATGGTAACAATTAGAGCTAGCTAGCAATAGTAGTGATTGTATCATGATTAGAAGAATTGCTTATCAGAGAAAATGTTAAGAATAGGCTACATCAATAGCCATGAATTTGGGATCATTCAAAGTATTTTCTGACATTTAGTGTGGGGTGGCATTGTATAAAATTAACTCCTTTAAAATTCAAAATTAAATTAATATTCTTTTAAACTTCAAGATTTAAAGGGAAGTGAAAAATTATGAATAAAAAAGAATTGAGAGCATTGTAGTGACTCAAAATTGATAATTTTCTTTCCCTCCTCCCTTTTGTGAATGTCTGCTGTATACCATACCCTACAAAAGTATACCCCTAATATGCTCCAGTGGTGAATCTCTGTATCTTCAGAGCACCACGTGACTGTGGGTTATATGGACATAGAGGGGAAAATCATGAACTAAAGTTTCAGAAATACTGAATTTAATGTGAATTTGTATATTCAAGGATGATTAATCGGAATACAATTTGAAACTTGGGACTTGATATTAGAGAAAGAAAATTTTGGAGAGAGATGCTATGGAGATAGTAAATGCAGTAAACCAATGTTGAACTCAGTAAGAAGAATCTACCACAAGAGGAAAGTGGGCAGAATAGCTGGGTCCTTCAGATGTATATGATTAAAGTACATGCGCCAAGAATTGGTGGAGGGTCTCGATTTTATGGGGCACCAAGAAGACAGCATTATCCTCTCCATGATTTCCTAAACAAACGAACAAGCATCAGGGAAACACCATGAATGAATGACAAGAATCTATGCTCCTTATTTCACTTGCATTTACAGTAAAATGACTGAGGCATTCAATAAGCTGGACTGAAAGCCTATTGAAATTTTGGTCTCTTTATCTTGCAATGTACGTAAACTGATTATGTCCTTGACAAATGTTTGAAAAGAAATATTTTAATTCCAACAGCAATATGGACTCTTAGTTTTGAAAAAAATGTAATATCTATCTCCTAATTTTTAATATCATCCAGCTCTCCACATAGAAATGAGACTTTGGAGATCTCAGAAAGAGGGTAAACTTAAAATTTATCCAACTTTTCAGGGGAACAAAAGAAAATTTTCCAGTCTCAATTCTTGGTGCTGAATATACAGGCTAAATTATCCCTAAGAATTTGTTACCATAATCTGGCCCTCAGGTTGATCAGCAGAGAAAATTTATATTGCCTGTGTGGTCCAAAACACCTCAAGGTGAGAATTTAGTTTAAAGCAGCCAAGGATAATGCCCCTGTGTGCATGACAAAAGCAAACAGAATCCTCACAGAACGAAAAGGCAAAGGAAAAGTTGAATAAAACAACTCAAAGAGGCTGCATATAGGAGGTACAATTAAACATGAGGCTGCAAAAGCAGGGTGGAAAATAACAAAAATAAAAATTATATACCAGATATATAATAGGCAAAAGGGTGCTGACATTGCTATGCTAATTTTAGTATAAAATATATTCAATAACATAAAATTTTATTGAGGTAAAGAAGGTCAATTTATGATTGTAAACATTTCAATCCACCAGAAAGAGACAAATTTTAAATTTGTAGGACTCTAACAACACAGCCACAAAATAAATTAAACAAAACTTGACAGAACTGCAGAGAAAAAAGAGATGTTACATACATTTTTTAATAATTGATAGATCAAGTAGGCAAAAATCAGTTATGAAATATAGAAACCCTCAATAATAATCACTTGAAGAATTCTTGCTGTATTTTATTTATGCAAATAAAATAAAGAATATATTTTGAGTTTAACATTTCATTTGCAAAAACCCTACATATAGTCTGTGTTGTTCCTAAAATTGGAAAAAAGAACTCCTAAGACCTTGGGAAAAGAACTCAACCAGGTATCCAGGGAACATATTGGTCATGTGATAGAAGAGAAAAATTAGGCTTTTGCCAAGTTAGAGTCTTTGTCTTTGAATCCTAGACCCTTATTCCCAGGGAAGAATAGTATCATATTAGATAAACATTATTAAAGGTTTCAGGTCTAGTCAAAAATTCATTTTGAAAGCTTTGAAATGAAATTGAAGAAAATCTGACAGCATTTGTTCTACATTTGACATGGCTGTTTCAATGTATTACAAGATATAGAAATTTGATGGCCCATAAAAATAGCTCAGATAGTCCTTTTCATTTCTTTTTAACTGAATGAGGTTGACTTTTATTCCCCTCAAAATTTACTTTTTCATATTTGTGGATATGGAAATAAGTGGATTAATATTTGTGTGTGTACGTGTGTGTGGTTTCATTTCCTTTTAACTGAATGAGGTTTACTTTTATTCCCCTCGAAATTTATTTTTCGTATTTGTGGATCTGGAAATATGTGGATTAATGTGTGTGTGTGTGTGTGTGTGTGTGATTTTTATGGGGTCTTTATAGCAAATGCTAAATCTCAACTTTTTAATTAAGAGATTTCCTCATTTCTGATGAACCAGAGCATAGAAAAATTAAGAATTCCTTTCTTTTTTAACAAACCTTTATTTTCTTCCCTGGTTCTTTTCTTCTAAAGTGCTTGGGCTTTGTTTGCACTGCCTCTAAGACTCTTAGCAGATGATGCTTTGTGATATATCATCACATGCATGACTTCTAATTCTACACTTACAATTCCTTTATGACCTAAAATGTGCCTTGCCTATTTTTAATACCCTGAGATTCTCATATTATTCTCTGCACTTCTCAAATGTTCAAAAATGCTTATTGAATGGTTGGATGCATGAATGTATGCATAAAAGACTAACTAGATAGAATATAAGTCCCCTTAGCTTAGTAAATGCAACTATTTGGCACAAGACATCTTTCTTTCTCTACCATACTGGCTGCCTTCCCAGAGCCCAAGCTAGTGCTGAAGATGAGGCCTGAAACCATCCCAACTCTTTGACAGAAGCACTGGGGGAATTTAATCACTAGAGTTCTTCCTTGGGAATTAAAACCACATGCAATGGTTACAATAAACTAGTGAAATCATTTAGAGTTATAAAGGTAGTGTAAACAATATCCAAGCACTTCAGAAGGAAGAACAAGTGAACAAAAGAAAGGTTTATTTTAAAAGAAAAAGTCTTTCATAATTCTTTCATGCTGGGGTTAATCATAACTGAGGAAATGTCTACTTAACAATCTCTCCTTATAAAAATGTTTATTCTGCTATAACCTCAACCTTACAAAATTAATCCATATTTTTGTTTTCATACCAACAATGCTTCTAATAGGTGAGTCCTTCACATGTTGGGCTATACAAACAGTAATGTATTGAAACACGCCTGGATAAACTTTACTCTAAACAACTACCCTTTATGTGAAGACACATACATACACACGCCCACAACTGTAGTTGAATTTTACCCTGTAAAGATTTCAAATTTTATTTTTACAAAAATAAGTAATATTTCCTAGAAATATCCACATATGCTATATAATTCCATTTGAATTTTCACACAAAGATAAATACATTTGGTTTATTAATGCATACTGGTAAACACATTCAACATACACGTTTTATAAATGTACACACGTACACTCATGCCATAAATAACATCCACTTAACACAACCACATACCTCAAAAGGAGGAATGAGCAATAGCTTTTATGTGGGTTTTACATGAGTAGCTCCCAAATGTTTGGCTGTGTACAATTTACCATAACAAAAAATCTACATTTTTTTTAAGCTATGGTTTTCTAGATACAGAACCTGAAATGATGATTCTTGTGCCAGAGATTTAGTGTGGGAGCCATTTCAGATGAAACCCAAGAAAGAGTGAAGGAGGGAAATAAGCCAGGTAAAAATTCAGCCAAAATCCATAGGGAGCTCTGAAAAATAAATACCACCACAAAATTGATACACCTGAGACAGGGAGCCAGCCTTTTTGTACTTCCAACTCAACCAGCCATTGGCTGTTACTGCCCCTTGTGAGAGAACACAACTTTCTAGACATTTCCTGATGAAGAGGCTCTCCTGGTTTCTGGGCCATTCTCAGAAGGAGGAAACTGTGAGCCATTAGCAGACAACACTTACAAAAGTTGAGGACTAGGGGCATTGTCTCAGGAGAGGGGATCCGTGCAGCGCAGCAGCAGTGTCTACTACACTCACCCATTTCCACTTTATGGTGTGTGTCTCTGAGCAGCTGCCCTTGGAAGGCAAAGTGCAAATGTTAACTGGGAAGGTGCCATACTAATCAAAGTGATATCTTTTTATTTTCTGTCATATTGTAAAATTATCCAGCAAGTCATTAGGAAATGGGAAAATATCTTATTTGGTAATTAAAAGTAATACACTCAGGAGACATATTGATAAAATGGACTTTGACTCCTTGGGCTTCCCTTTCTAACAAGACAATGTCAGCTCAAAGCCTTGATTTTGAATTGGAGCTACAAAGCCCTAAAGCTGTAACATCAGATCCTCATGGGGCTGGGCCCACTCAATCGTCAAAGAATGAGAATTACACAGAGGAGATCATTCCCACATTCTCCTATACCTTTTTTTGCCCTTTGAATGCACTGCATTAAACACATTTAAGGATCACAACATTCATCTTAATGTAACTTTATGTAATACAAACTTAAATCTAGACAATATTTAAATTTATGAAGTTGCCCTCATTAATTTTCCACAATTCCCATACTGAAAGCACACTCTACCATAGACTAAAAAGCTCTCCTTGTTTTCTTATTCTGACATTTTTTCTTGAAGTATTAGGAGACTACTATTTCTGTCATATACATGTTACTTTGTGTTGTCAGCTGTCTTGTGATTTTTGACTATGAATTCATTTTTTCTTGGAATTTTTTGAAATTTATTTACAGCTTTGTTGAAAGTGTGTTTTTAAAAGGATTAGTGCTTACTCCTGCTAGGTACTGAGGGGCAATTTTCAATCTGAGTTTTACTGTGGTACACAATTCTGTGTAAGGACCAATTTGTTATTAAAATTTTTTCTTGTTAATTTTTTTTTCTCTTCTACCCAATGTCAAAATCTACAAGTTTCCATCCTGCCTTCTCTATAGATTGGGTTTTTTCTTAGTTTATGCTTGATGAAATTAGGATTTTAGCTTTATGTAGAATAATCCCATTAGAGTGGGTCCTAATTTTGTGTCTGCTTCAATAGATCCTGCATGACCAAGAAAAAAAACTAAAAACCGGAGAATAAAAGATATTCTCAGTCAGAGCTTCAACTCTAACTCTCCCTACTTGAATTCTCGTTTTCACTTCGCTTTCATCCTCTATTTCCCTTACTTTGTAGGCCATGCAATGATGATGATAAATAATTAAGTAAATATATATTATGGTATATAAATATATATTTCTTTATGCATATTTCATATCTACAAGTATATATATAAAATTATGATAAATAGATGAATGGATTAGGAGGAGTTATGTACATGTTTTATAAAACCTTGAATGCACTGTGTAATCAATATTTATTAGGTCCTAATTTTGGTATCAATATATCTATTGATACTAATATATCATTTACTTCAACCTAACATATTTTAGCCACCAATCTCTTTTTATATTTTGTCTACCAGTTTTATTGATGTTAAAAAGATGAGTATTTTAATAACTCCCCAAACAACTGCATTCATGATTTTTCAGCATAGGTGTTTAAATATGGTGCTATTGTATTTCAAGTGTTCATTACTTTAAAAATAATAATAAAAGAAAGGAAAATTTAGGTTTCCTCATTTCTATTTTTGATGGTAATGTCATTTAGGCAATAGACTTTTCTTGTTGGATGGTAACCATAACTTTATTTATTTCATATGTATGTGTGTGCATATGTAAATAAGTATATATGTACACATTGCCACATTAAATCCATCTGCTATCCTCTTTGCATTCATTTGCTGTGTAGCAATGGAAGATTAAATGGTTGCATGTGAGTGTCTTAAGGGAACTATGGTTTTCAACTCAGTTAATTACTCTATTGTCCCTTTGCTTGTTTTCTATTTATTTACTTTCAGTACTCCAAATGCTGATTATCAATTGAACCTGTACCACTCAATTCAACTTCTGTTACATTTTCTTCTTGATTTTCTTCCTTTGAATTCTACATAAGTGCCCATCAATGAATGAATGCATATTCTGGTTTCTCTTAATGCTCTTGAACAATGTACTGTCAAAATAACTGTAGTTCCTTGATTGGTAATCTGCCTTTTCTCTTTGACCATTTCAAAGTTTGTTCTTTTCATTGTTTTTCAGTTTTGCACAATATGCTGTTACATCTGCCTATTGAACTGTTATATCATACAATTACAAATTCTTTTTTGGGAGTTCTATTTTGTTCTTTGAAAATATCCAAGAACATTTTTATAATCTTTTGCTCCTTGATTGACCTTTTACTTCCTAAATTATATCTACATTTATATACACTAATTTTACATTTTGTAGTTGCTAATTCCATATTTGAAGTTGTTGAAATTTAATTCTACTATTTGCCATTTCTGCTAACTTTTCACAATGATGTCTTTCTTTCCACATCTATTTATTAGTTTCTGTGCTTATATTTGTAATTTTATCTTAATCTGTGGATATTCTGTAAAAGTAAAGATACTTTCCTAGGGAAAAAATTTGCATCTGTTTCTGTGAGGTGCCCCATGGCACTTCCAACTCAAGGCCATTTTAGATTAATTTATTATACTGTGTTATCAATAGCCACACAGATTAAATAACATTTAAACTTAAAATTTATATAAAAGCAGAGTTATGACTACAAATTTTCAGATTAGTGTCTTTTTTGTGTTGGGGGAGGGAGGAAGAGGCATATTTACTAATCAGAGCTGAGACAATGTCAAACAGAATATTTTGTAATCTTCCTTTTCTAGAAGGTATGTTGGGTTTCTTTTACCCAAACCAGTTAGCAAATCTTTCAAAAATATCAGCTCAATACTTTATCGATCAAACTAATAAACATTAGATTCATATTTTTACTGTTTTCTATGGCTGCCATAACACATTACCACAAACCTGGTGACTTAAAAATGACAGAAATTTATTATTTCATAGTTCTGGAATTCAGGAGTCTGAAATGTGTCTCACTGGGCTCAAATCAAGGTGTTGGCAAAAGGGCATTCATTTACGGATGCTCCAGGGGATTTTCTTTTTTATTTTCCAGCTTCTAGAGGACCCTCACATTCCTTGGCTCATGGTTCTCTTTCATATTCAAAGCCAGGAATGGCACATTGAGTCCTCACTTCACATCCCATCACATCATCACTTCAAACATCACTCCAACCTTGCTTCTGTCACCACATCCTCTCTGACACTGACTCAACTGCCTCCCTTTTAAAATGGATTCTTGTGAGTACATCAGACCCACCTGGATAATCCAGAATTCTATCTTATCTCAAATTCAGCTGATTCCTTTAAGGTAAACATAATTCCATCTGCAGCCTTAACTCTCCTTTACCATGTGACCTAACACATTCACAGTTTCACCTATTAGGGCATGAATACCTTTGAGGGGCCATTATTCTGCCTAATTCAGTATTTATAATGAAAATAACTAAAAAACGATGTACTTGCAAAATTGTATGTGGCCAACTTTTATTTATTCTATCTGAAGAATTAGTGCATTTTAATTTTAAAATATTCTGGTCATAATTTTCATCTGCTGCATCATAGTAACTTTCTTTTCACTGTAGTGTATTATACTATATAAATGAACAAATAATATGACACCAAATTACTTAGATTTATTTTTTCTAGTTTTGAGCATTTTGATACCTAACTATGGCAGTGTACTGGCAAGATAATATACATATTAGACAAATCATCACACACATTTTACAAAATTAGCAAAGCATACAATGAAACCTCTCTACTAAAAAATTCATAATTTTATGCTTGTTATAAATTATATGCTAATGGCCAATTTAATCTGCTGTATTATGCAACTATACCACTTTTTATCAGAAAAAATCAGTAAGAACTAATAAGGGATATATAATCATAAATTCTTCTCAAAGATTTGTCTGGGAAAGGAGCTTGAGTTTTCAAAAGTTCAAAGCACATGTATATCTAAATCCAGAATGCAGCATGTAATTCCTTCTCTTCTATTCTACTGTAAGCATCCCAAGTCCAGTCACCATAATCTGCAGTAACCTACTAACTGGTCACCCATCTCCCATCAATACCCCTATATCTTATTTTCAACACAATAGCCTAAATTATCCTTTAAAAATGGAATTCAGATTCCTATCATTCCTCTGTTTCATACCTTCCAAAGGCTCCATATTTCAGGAAAAGACAAGCCAACATAGTTATAATGCTTCACTTGTATCCCACCTCTTTAAACTAGTCTCTTACTATTCTGCCCTCACTTAATCTGCTCCACAAACATTGGCTTCTTTGCTACTCTTCATATACTGCAGTGATCCTCTTTTCTTAAAGAAAGCTAAATACAGTTAATGAAAGGCAAAATCAGAATTAAAACATCTGCTCAATGATAAAAATGTGGGTTAAGTTGCTTCATTCTTGCTTCAATTGCCCACCCTTCCTGTCCCCAATGGATCTATTTAAGAAAAAATTGTCTGATAGTTATCCTGAATCCCTGATCTGTACTCCTCCTATCCCTGGTATTTGTGACCACTTGATACCTACCTAGGACCATCCTGATCAGAAATAGAAAAATGTAAAGAGTTTTAGAGTATCTTTTTACATATCAGCATCAAACTCTCCTTCATGTATTCTCACTCGGACCTTGAACCCTAACTCTCCTCAGTGTTATTTTGCCTTCTTACTAATAAATCACTTTATGCCCCCATTTTGCTTACTGGATTCTAATTTTGGTAGCCCATCTCTGGTACTGAGAAGCCGCCTCTGTCTTGCTTATTGACACTGAGCGACTTAAGTCCTGTTTCTGAGCTATGATTACAGGATTTCTTACTCATGGACTTTCTAGATGCCTTTATTCTGCTTAACTTACTTTTGAACCATCCATTCATTTGGGGGGAACTTTGTCTCTACTGTCACAAATCTTATATACTGTCATCTGCTGACTGGGCAGTACTCCTTTCAACTCCTATAACTTTTTTGGAGTATTCACAACCTTCTTCTCTAATAGACAAATCTAGTTTGTTACTTCTCCCCTCTTCATCTGCTTCATCCTAATGAACTTATTGGGGCAATTCCCACCCTTTTTTCTTTCAAGAAATGCAACAAAACATGTAAATGACAGGAAAAGCTGTTTTATGGTTTTTGGATTCTAAAATGTGTTGCTTGACTATTTTTTTCCTCCTCTCTTCTATTTTTTCTTTCCATTTTCAAAACATGCTATTAGACAGGGCATGGTACAGGTTATGCATTTTGCATAAATTATGATAAACTATAGCAATTGTGTTTGTCTATAAGTAAAATGCACAGATTAGGCAGGTTTTTAGGCCATCTCTCTTATGTGATATCTTCTTATTGTGTGATATTTTTTTTAAAAAGACCAGCAATTGACTCACCAACTTTCATGCCTTTAAAACATATTAAATTAGAAAATGCTAATATAAGAAAGACAAAGGACTTAAGTAATTCAAGAACTTAGAAAGTACATGTGTGGGTGTTCATGTGTACATGTTGTAATAAGACCATATCTTGTCCATTGCCCATTAAATGTCAGAGCAAGTGTTTAAGTGATTGTCTTTACATTAAAATGAATTTTAGAAAGTACATAAGAAACATTTTACATAAAGACCAATTATAACTAAGTCATATTTTGCTGCCAGTATTACCCTAATATACTCACTAATTATAAGTACTATATATTAAGTAGGATAATTTTATATTTTTATGCAAAGAAAATCCCTATGTGTCTGTGCCAGATTCTGTTGCTACTCCCAACCCTCTTTCTGGATGGATAAACTTAAGTTTGATTAATAGGTTCAATGTGCCATAGATATTTTATTTATTTAAAAATTATTTATTGGTCATTTATGCTATTTCATTCACTGAGGATAGAACAATGAACAGACAAGATAAATATTTCTGCCCTCCTGGAGTTTATGTTAGTGGAATAAGGAAAAAACGATGGAGAATATCTGTGTTTTAGAATTTATTCTTCTACCTGCTAGTTGTGTGACCATAGTGCAATTCTTGAGTTGCCTCAGAAAACACTGATATCAAAACTCTGAAGCCTATACATCTGTCAGTGATTCATTCCTCTTCCTCTGTCTGCTTGACTTTGTTTGATCCTACTGCTTATAGGCTTTATTCACATGGAAAAAAAGGTAATCACTAAAAAAAATTTATAGACTACATAATCTGTCTCTAGAAAAGTCTGTTTCTGATAGTGATACAAGTTCAAAACTTCTAGGGAAGAGAACCATTGGCTCAGCTGAAGGCAACTGCCAATCCAAAGGCTAAACACAACCAGGTGTGTACACATGCAAAAACATGTTATTTTTCATAGTGGTTATGTGAATGGAATGGAAGAAAGGAGGCCCTAGGGGGTTGAGGTGCCAGGTAGACAATCTGAAGAGATGTCCACTATGAAGAATAAGAGGACTAATATGTAAATATAAGCCCAATTTAATCTATCTTGCTCATCATTATGAAGTATTGTGAGGAAGAAATACCAATTGAAATAAATTCACATAATGAAATAAACTCATTTGAGCTTATTTCATATAATTTTGTGTGTAGTGCTAAAGAAATACAATAATTGCATTCTATAGTAAAGGCTAAAGACGTGTAATTCCTTGTACTGAAACCAGTCATAGCCTATTGAGAGGAACAGGAAAGAAGTGTTTGTTTTCAGGCATATGGAATGAACACTTTCCAGCATTACTCACATTCAAATTTAGAAGCAACCCAGAAATAGGACAATAGATATAGTAGATGACATCTATCTCCATTCAGGCAAAATATTACTAACATAGATATATTTTAAAGGCTGTTCTTTAGAGAACAGCTCTGGAGATTTGTCTGTGTTCTTCCTCTCCAACACATGTTTTATATCCTCAAGGGGAAAATTGATCAAGTCTTTATAAAATACTTTTATTGTACCCCAATAAAGAATTTTACTGTCTTCCATTCTGATATTATTAGTTACTATAATAAATTAATCACAGCCATTCAATTTTACCATAAAAAATAGTTCCTTCTTTCTTCTCAGGTTTGCTTGAAAGTTCTTTATAAGTTATGAAGCAGAACCTGACCTTCAGCAAAATCAGTCCCAGATCCTCATGGAAAGCACTATGCTGGGTACTTTTAAATGATGATGTTTCAGGTACTAGTCTTGGTATGGGGATCTAGGCTGGCAGATGGCATTGCATTGCTTAGACAACTTTCAGACAATACCAGAAGACTAAGTCAGGAGTTTTAGGATTCTTTTTATATCAGAAGAAAATATACTTCATGAAAGCAAATTGCTGACGTAAGATTCTGAGGAAAAAATGTTATTTACTCAGGACCAAATAAACTGATAACAGAAATTTTATTGTGGTTATTATTTTGAAATTGTTGGCATGTTTTTAGTGCAGTCTTTTTTTGTTTGTTTGTTTTTGACAGACATGAGTAAGCCATTATTTTTTTCTCTTAATTTATCTCTAATCCTTGATTTGGTAAATTTTACTTTTATAAAATGAAATGAAATATTTTTAAAGTTATTCAATTTTTACTGACTCCTCAAATTTCAGAAACAAATTTTGGTACCTATATTTTCATGATGATATAGTTATTTACATAGGTTCAATCAGAATATTGATAGGATTAGACCAACTGACTATGAGATCATGGGAAAACTTCTTGAGTCATATTTAGGAATCAATTTCACTTCATTTAATCAGGTATTACAAGACCTCATTAAGAACAAGGATCTTACTTCATATGTGGAGACAATGTCTATAAGCCCCCATTTGGATGCCTCAACACTCACTGAACTTGACTTGCAAAGAAAAACTGTGCCTGCCTCAGTCGCTGCCTGGAGGACCCATGTTACATATCTTGGAGGTGTAGTGGCATTTTGGCCATTCATTGATGGGTGTATGGAAGGATCCAGTGAATGATCACCTCTACTCCAATGATACATTGTTGTGAAGTGTAGTTCCAAATGACTCCTAGGGAAAGGGCAAACACTCCTGTGTTTGTTACAAAATTATGGCCACCTCTATAATAAAATTCTGGGATCTGCTCTTATTTTTCATGTAAAACTTTAAATTTTCCACATGACAAATTCTATATTAAGATTCTTTTAAAACAAAGTCGACATCCGAGCATGGTGGTGCAACACTGTAGTCCTAGCTATTCAGTAGGCTGAGGCAAGAAGAGCACTTGAGTCCAGTAGTTCCAGGCTGCAGTGAGCTATGATTGCACCACTGCACTCCAGCCTGGGTGAAATAGCGAGCAAGGCCCTTTCTCTAAAAACAAACAAACAAACAAACAAACATCCAAAACAAAACAAAAACCAAAAGTTGACTCTCAAACAGCCAAATTCTTTGAAACTGCAAGTTGATTTGGCTGAGTGCCTTTCAGGATTTTAAGTAACCAAGGGGAAGAGGAAGGCAGAAAAGATTGTTTGAAAAGATACTAAAAATATTCATTTAAAGAGTGCCAGGCATGGTGGCTCATACTTACAATCCTAGCACTTTGGGAGGCCAAGGCAGGAGGATAGCTTGAGGTCAGAAGTTCGAGACCAGCCTAAGCAAGAGTGAGACCCCATTTCTACCAAAAATACAAAAATTAGCAGGCCCTGGTGGTGCATGCCTGCAGTCCCAGCTACTTGGGAGATTGGGGCAGGAGGATTGCAGGAGCCCCAGAGTTTGAGGTTGCAGTGAGCTATGATGATGCTACTGCACTCTAGCCAGGGTGACAGAGTGAGAACCTGCCTCAAAACAAAGAAACAAACAAAACAACAGCAACAGAAAAAACTATAAATATCGGTTTCTTCCCCCAAAGTGCTGTCACTTCTATATCAAACAGAAGAAGCTTCTCAACCAGGAAAATTTTCTGATCCTATACCATTCTAGGGAGCAAATTGAACAAAGAATTGTGGCCTCCCCAAAGGGCTGCAAGACAGAAATGATATGATTACTCTTTTAAAAAGAATAATGGCTGATAAGGTCCTAAGTAAACAGCAATGTGGTATTAATATCAGTGCTCAGTAGTGCAGTTGGCCAGCTGGGATTTCTGGTTCTGTCTTCCCTTCAGTGAAGGGATTTTAGAGCAAGTGGGTCAATGCTATGATACTTTAAGAAACTCTATTTGAGATTCCATTTAAAGATCTAAACCCAGACAACCCCATCAAGATTTCTCAAATTTTTAGACTATTCCCTGGATGTATATTCTTAAGTGTAATGGATGGTTAGAAAAGGAGAAGAATCAAAGATGATGATGACGATAACTTTTTTTTTATGATGAAGCCTTGGCAGAAAGTAGCAAAAATAAAGCAAATACACCAGATTCTGAAAAATAAGTTCAGTGTCTGTTAATACAGAGTCAACTAAGAAGTATGAAAAGGGAGTTGATTAGACTAAGGACTAAATACATTACTATGGGAAAACTTAGGCTATGTAAAATCTTATGTAGTGAGAAAGAGTTAGAGAATTACACTAGACACACAGGGTTTCTCCCTCCAGTCTTAGGCTGGAAAAATTAAGTAAGGTTTGCATTAGTATTTTTGTGTCTAAAGCTTCAAATCTTTTGTGCATATATGGTGGGTCCAGTAACATAAGCCAGATTTTCCTCTATATTAAGTAATTACCTGATCTAGTTGGCTCTGATTGGAAAGAAACCTTAATTTTCTTCTATTAGATTCTAAGATGCAATTGCATAATTCCTAGAGACACAATAGGAGAGGGAGTGAAGATTTCCATCAACTAAAATGTGTGCTTTTCATGAATGTGCATGAAACCATCGGAGAGTTCTGGAGGTAAAAGTAGGAAGAGGAAGTGGATCTATTCAGGGTTATCTTATAGTACTCAATGAACTTTTCTTGCCATTTTCCTCATAGCTTGATAGAAGTGGAGTAATGATGAAGTCCTCTGTGGTCATTCTTTGCAGTCCCCTAGATAAATAAAGCTAATGAAGTAGAAAAATGATATTGATAAAACAAGCCCGTGTTTTATAATGTGCCCCATCAGCTGGAAACTGTTCAGTGTTTGTGTTTAATCTGATCTGACCTCAATCATCTTTTTTTGGCTTTCAAATACTAAATGGGTGACTTGTTATTTAGCCTCAATAAGCTTAAAAATAATCCCACTTCAATACAGTGTACAAAGGAAAAACCAACAATATGTACTTTTTTTCACTTAGGAGATAATAGGATATTAGGATTTTTCAAGACAATGCTAAACAAGTCTTAGAAATAGCTGTTTAATATTACAGCTTCATTATTGTAAATCTTTTCACTCCTACTTCTTTAGGTATAGCACTAAACTAAAAATGAACTTTTGCAAAATTATGTACAGTAGTTTATTAAAATTAAAAGTGAATTCCAACTACATGATAATTATAATTTAAGTGGAAATTTCTTGACATCAGAAACTTTATCTCTCTTGTTTTTCATTGTAACTGCAAGAACCTAGAAGAGTGTTTAATACTTGGTAGGTACTCAAAAATTCCAAATAGATTTCAAGAGTATAGATACTTTAATGCACTTCTCAATTACTAATTTTGCCACTATCTGTTCACTGTTCTCTAAGAGGATGCTTTATTTTACTACTTTAAATTTTATTTTAAGGTCCTCTGTTATTTTACAAACACTATAAGTAACTTTTATTCACACACTCCAAATTATGAGAAAGGGAACTAGGATATGGTAAATCATTTTCAAGAGGACTTCAACATACTTGCCCTTAACATTCAATAAAGAAGTTATGGACCAAATCGCAAAAATGCCTGAGAGTTATCTTCTAACTCAGCCAGAGAACTGCAAAGTCATATTAGTTAAACCATATCAGTTGAATCTATCTAGTGATATGCCAAATAGGCCTTGAAAAATTGTTGTGTGAAGTTAATGGATTTGTATAGGAAGTACTGTGTAGGAATCTCTGAAAAAAACTATAATATCCATCCAGAGAATTTCACTAAATATCTAACTATATGGTTGGTTAAAAAAAAAAAAGCAACACAAAAATATACTACCTCCAACGATTTTCAAAGGGATAACCACCACAGCAATGTACTTTTGTTATAATTCACTCAAAGTTTTTAAAGTTTCCTTAACCTGCTGACTATTGGCAATAATTCAGTTTTATTCTTATACATATTAATGGGGAGAGATAATAATATTTCATGTCAAATAAGAATGAGTAAAAACATCTGAATGCATAAACTAACAAGTGATAATTTTTATCAGGAACGTTTCTACTTCTTATCTTTTAGGTAAAAATCATACTTCTTTTGTTGTTGTTATTATATTTTAGAATTGACTTTTGAGATAAAGCTAATAAAATTCATTTAAAACAATATTAAGTATTCTTCAGACACATTTTTGTTAAAGCTTGACTCTAATATAGAGCTTGGCTAATCCAAGATATCAGGGTTGATATAAAGTTCTCCAATTAGTTCTATTATGACACTTTATAATTGCTACTGCCTTTGTTTAGGGCATTTTCCCTAACATATTATTGTAGTAAGATATAAGACAAAAACTCAACAAGCCCAAATAACAAACAATTAAAGTACAAACATCTTGAACCATGGGAGTTATTATTGGCAGGTTGGAAAACATAAGGCATGCAAATGGTAGACTACAGAACATTTTCTGTGCTGTTTCATGTGTTCATATAGTTGATTTTAAATTTGTCAAATGGACTTGGACTAGAAGTGATTATTTTTGCCAACAAGTATCAGACTGTGGTCAATAATAATAACGGCTACTATTTACTTAGCTTCCACTATGGACTCCAAAGCATGTTCTAAGATTTCCGTTTCACAGATGAAGGACATAAAGCTCAAGGTAACTGCTATTTGCTCAAGCTCTCAAAGCTACAAAGTGAATGGACCTCTAATCTAAACTGAGGTCTGTTTTATTGTATAGCTTAGTATTTTAGCCAGTGTGCATCAAATAGGTGTGGAAGACTAATGTGAGAGTACTGAGAAAGAAAACTATTTGCATCCCCACTGGAAAATCAGTCATAATGACAAAATAAGTAAAAAGTTACGGAAAAAATGATCAAATCCCTTCCCTCAAATTCCATTTCTCTCTAATATAAATTAGATCTATGAGAAAGTCCCAATGTTATAGCAATGAAGATTTAAATGATTTATTATTAATATATAATCAGCAAATTTAGTATGTGGTATTTCTCAAGAATATTTTGATGTTAGTTATTAACTATGCCTGTTCTAATAACCTGCTGCTTGACAAAGTCCAGAGGAGATATTTGCAAAATCTCCAAGACCTAAGCAGAAGTTGAGTATTGTGAGCTAGAAAGGCAGGAGGATTTATGTGAATTACAATGAAGAAATGGAAAATTCTGAAAATGGAATGGCTGCATTAATAGAATGAATGCTAGTATAATATACATATATTTCCCCTATTTTATGTAGGCTTATTTAGACTTGAACTATGTAATTTAAAGCAACATTTATAAATTGTTCATACCTCAGAGGGGCAGGGCCTACACAAAATAAAATTTTAAAATACACATGGTGGTAGCTTAAAAAGATAAATTAATGAATACATACACACATATATTTACAACAACTTTGCATTATTTTCTGAAAATATGTTCTACTTGTTTGAAATTATTGTTAGTTTGTTTTATGGCTTAACATATTTTTAAAGGAGGTTTATGGCCAATTGAAAAGAGAAAATCATTTTCTGTTCCAGGGTTTATTGTCTGATATATATATGTATATGATATATGTATGCACACATATATATGTATATCTATATCTATATATCTAGCTGGTTAATTTTATAAATAAAATACTAAAAAATTCTACTTTCTTTTTTTATCTGCTGAAATATGAGTTAAAATTTCCTAATATTATTGTATATGTGTCAATTTCTCCATTGTTGTTTCTACTGGTATGTGTATGTATTTTGACACCATTTTAGGTTATTTGGCACAAGGAGATTTCTGACATTTTATCTTCTCTAAACCTTGTAATATTTCAATAACAGGGTTAAACAGTAATGTATCAAAATGTTGATTTCTCCACTTCCTAGGCAACACTTGTTAATGGTCATTATTTTTTATTTTAGCCACTCTAATCAGTGAATAGTGGTATATTATTGTGTTTTTAACATGTATTTCTCTGATAAATAATAATGTTTAGCATATTTTCATGTGTTTATTGCCATGAGTATATAGTTTTACCTGGCTGTTCAAATTTTTGCCTAATTTTAAGTCAGTGGTTTTTCTTCTGTTAATTGAGTTGTGTTATTTGTAAATTCCAAACCATTTTTTTTCCTGCATTTAAAATATTGCTCCACGGTCTTCTGGCTTTTATGGTTTCAGAAGAGAAACCCATTGTCATTCAAATAAATGTAGCCCTGTATGCAATGTGACATGTTTCATTGGCTACTTAAGATTTACTCTTTGCCTGTCATTTTAAGTAATTTTAATATGATGTGTCTAGGCATTGTTCTATTTGAATTTAACCTGTTTGGAGTTCTTTTACTTCTCGAAACTGTACATTTATAATTTCATCAAATTTGTGAAGTTTGGGGCCATTATTTTTTCAGTGTTTTCTGTACCGTTATTATTCTCCTTGTAGAACTCTGATGTTCTATATGTCAGACATTTTGACATTATCCCATCAGTTTCTGAGGCTTACTTCATTTTGTGAATTTTTTTGCATCTCCTTCAAATTAGGTAATTTATTTTAGTCTATCTTGAAGTTCACTGACTTCTGTTATCTCTGTTTTGCCGCTGTGCCAACAAGTGAATGGTTTGTGAATGGCATGTATTTCAAATATTTTAGTTTTTAATTCTAAAATTTCATTTGTCTTTTTTATTTCTCTATGCTGATTTTATCTATTTTCATTTATTATGAGTATCTTCCTTTGCTTCACTGAGCATTGTTCTAATAGCTACTACTTTATAACCATTGCCTGACAGTCCTGCAACTATTCATCATGAGTTACAATGTGTTAACCATCTTTTCTCTTGAGAATGGGATACATTTTCTTCACTCTTTTTAAATCTAGTAAGTTTGCACTTTATTGTAGAAACTATGAATGTTAATGTTGTATAAATTCATAAATGAGTTATACAGTTCAGACATGTATTGTTGCTTTCATTTTAGTAGTCACTTCACTGTGTTAGACTCAAACTACAGCCTTCGCAAAACCTGCTGTGGTTAGTGTCTCAGTTCAGTCCTGTAAGTTTTTGCTGTGAACTACTGCTTTTAGTTTAGCCTGTGCTGGCATGGTTCTCAGGTTAGCTAAAAATTTGAGCTGAGTCTATACAAAGAACCAGAGTTTCCCTTCTGGGACTACCGTGTCTGGAGTTACCCACTCATGTTGTGGCATCTCTGGTTGACCCAGAATGATTTGCTATGGTTCTAGAAAGATAGCAGGGTTTAATATGGAAGTTTTAGGCACCCTCATCCACCACAACCACTGAAACTGTTGTGCCCTTCAGGGTAAAGGTTTGAATAATGGAGAAGCCACTAGTACACATTAATTCTGACACATTTAACTCCCTTCCCCAAACTGCCTGCTTTTTTGAGTTTTTTTCTATGTTTTTATTTTATTTCGTCCAGAGTTTATAACTTTTCATTTACAAGAGGATTCGTTTATAATGAACTAATTTCCAGATCCTATTTTTGTTTTCTTTGCCTATGTGTTTTTGTTTATCATTTTATTTTGAATCTTTATGAATCTCTGTATTGCAGAGGCTTTTTTGTGTGTATTTTTATCCTATTTTCCTTCTCACTCCCAATTAGTAGATTAGATACTGTCTAAACTTTATGAATAGATTCCTATTCATAATCTATGTGTACCCAAGTAAGCACTTGAATAATTAAACCAAGCAAGGACTTTTGTTCCTATTGCTCTTATTATACTTCTATAATCTTTTACTATGTAACTCCAAATTATTTCCCTGATTCTTGCAATTTTTCAGCTATTTTGTTGCCTTATCTTTTCTCTTTTTAAATAACTGCATCTCTTTTTCTATTTTTTCCAGGTATTTTTTGCTCGAATTTCTTTGTGGAACTGGAATAGCATCTATCTTAGAGTCTATTATGATTCCTTTGACAATTCTTAATCTGATGCATATTATTTAAATGCTTGTTTGGTTATTTTGTGTTTTCTATTTTTTAAAATTTTTTGGTATCTTTGCATAGTTCCCCATTCTAGAGCCTTTTGATTTATGAGTCAATTTTGAATAAATCCAGTTTAATCTAAGTCTGCTATTTGTGCAAGAAAGTAATGCCTCTAAGAAAAAGATCATTGAGCTGGTAAAATGGGAGTAAGATAGGATAGCCAGTGCCTCCAATTAAAATGTTTTTCTTGTACTTTATTATTTTATCCGCTGGGCTTATTTTTACAATAGACACATCATTCCTTAATTTTTATAATTCCTCATCTAAACAACTTAGAACATGTCAAGAATTAATAGAATTTTTTTAATTAGTTGTTTTGCAAATGAAATTTATTACTTTTATGTGTCAGGCCCTAATCTAAGATCTTTATAAATATCAATTCCTTTAATCCTTACCACAGCTCTTAGTTATTTTTAATTTTTGTAATTATAGATGAAGATACTTACAAAGAAGTTAAGTATCTTGCCCCAGATCACAACTGAGGAGGTGGTAGAATTAAGACTTACACCCAGACATTCTAGCTCTAATGTCAATGTTTTTAAACATCACCACATCATCTCTAAGAGTAATTTGTTATAAATGATGGACTTGACCTCACTAGTCTGCTTCTCAAGACATAACTGTCAACTTTTGCCTTGCAACATATTTAAAGAGTTGCCTTTAGTTGTTGTTGTTGTTGTTGTTTTTAAGTACCAAGCCAGGCTGGCCTGTTGGATGATAATATTTCTTTGCTTTCTACTAAATGTTTCCAGCTAATTGGAACCATCCTTTCTAAGTAACCTTACAGAAGCTTCTTGAATGGTCTAGTCTCATTCTTTTTTCCTTTGGCAAAAATATTTGATGTTGTCTGAATATCCTTATGCTCTCGTGCCTTCGTCAGATGCTTTGTAGTTGAGCAGGGTCATTGAACTAGTTCTGGCCAGTGAATTGTGAGTTAAAATGATGTATACCTCTTCTAGGTAGAGGCTAAAAACATTCCATTGCAATGCTCCAGCTCTGTCTCCTACTATGCAGATATTCTGGTGTCCACATTGGCATTGATAGATTCAAAAGACAGCAGCAAGTAGGCTGCTGAGTCACTGGGCAGAGGAATACTACCCTGGAGAGTTCAAGAAATTGCATTGGGCTTAGAGTGGGTGAGAAATAAAATTTTGTTGTAAGGCTTTCAGCATATCCTAACCCATCCTGAATAGGCATTAATATACCTACTGTTATTAGGTCTTAGAAATTGCTTCCTGCACAGGTACTAGAGCTAAAGGAAGGCAGAAACTATGAGTGGCAAATATGTTTGAAATATTTATTTCAATAATTGAGGTCTTCAAAGCAAATTTATCTTGAAAAAAAAAAATATATATATATATGAGAATGTGTGTGTGTGTATACTTCTTCTAAATACAACAGAGTAAGATTCTCAGTTACCAGCCGGGCGCAGTGGCTCACGCCTGTAATCCTAGCACTCTGGGAGGCCGAGGCGGGCAGATCACTTGAGGTCAGCAGTTCGAGACCAGCCTGAGCAAGAGTGAGACCCTATCTCTACTAAAAATAGAAAGAAATTATCTGGCCAACTAAAAATATATATAGAAAAAATTAGCTGGGCATGGTGGCGCATGCCTCTAGTCCCAGCTACTTGGGAGGCTGAGGCAGGAGGATCGCTTGAGCCCAGGAGTGTGAGGTTGCTGTGAGCTAGGCTGATGCCATGGCACTCACTCTAGCCTGGGCAACAGAGCGAGATTCTGTCTAAAAAAAAACAGATTCTCAGTTACCAAGGGTACTGAGAGAGCTAGATTTTATGATTATATTTCTGGTTAATGGAAGAACAATGAGAAACATCACTTCAATAGTTGATGTTAGAAAGCTTTTGCAAATACATGTATTGTCTTATTTAATTATAAAATATATAATGATTTTATACTTGATCACTTATAATCTGAAATAGCTTGAGTTCATGACTTAATGAATTAGTTCAATCAAAATAATTGAAACCGTAATTTATACCAAGCATTGTTGATTAGTGCTAGACTTGTAAAACTGAATATAAGTCACAGAACTTGACACTATACCATACAATGATAATTTTTTACAAAGCAACAACATGTTAAGCACCATAACAAAAGCATAAACAAAGTGTAGTGAAATAGCAGAGGAGAGGACAAATTTCATTAGTGGTAAGTGGCTCAGTAATTGAGTTAATATTTGAATATTTTTATACTTTTTAAAATGCTGATTTGAGTTTACATTGTTTTTGTTCATCTCTATGAAAAGTAGACCTTTTTTAGATGTTTTGAAGATAAATTATACATGTTCAAGAATTTGTTTTATGGTACTATTTTTAAGAGAGAAGGACTGTGAATAGAAATAAGTGAATAGAATTTATAATGCAAATGCTATTATTTGGCATTTATGATTCTTTTAGTTGTTTTAATTTTTTTTCCCCAGTGTAGACCATGCTTTGCTTTTCTCTAAAATGTGGAAATTTACAAAGAAATTATGAGGCATGTGGCATACTTTTAAAAAGCTAGGAGAGAAATAAAATACTTATGTTAACCTTTTATCTGAGTAAAGTCAGAACAAGAGAAATTTGGTGAATTGTTCAAATTAACCCAAGTGATTTATATCCCCATCATCACTCTGGTAGGAGAAAATAAAAATATACTAGCTGTAGGTACAGGACATAAACCTGGTCAAAACAAAGCAAGCTCCTGAACCTTAAAGGACTGTGAATAGCAAGTGATAATGTAAACATATTCTAATATAACTAACAGATGAGAACCATGTTTTTCTCTGTTTGGCCCATTCAAAACTCACAGGCTGCCTACATTCACCAAATTTGCTTGGAATACAAAAACATTTACATACTGTGAGTCTAATGTAAATCGTTATAGCATTTCAGATGGTGATTCTGAAACTATGTATTTGATGACTTTCCTCTTTTTGTTTTCCTCTTCCCCAAAACTATCCAGTCAAGTTGTTGCTGATGCAAAAGTCTGGGCACCTTCTAATGTAATAAAAAATGTAACACAAAGCCCGCAAAGCCAATAAATACCCTCTTTGTCTCTGATGCACGTCAGGAAATTGAAGTAAACAGATTTAAAACTCTAACATTACAGACGATAAGATTAAAAAGCCATTAGTAGTCATAAGCCCATTAGAACTCTGGGCACCAAAAGACTGTTACGGAGAAATTTCTTGACCAGATAGAAAACATATTGATATCATCCTTCTTTCATTATTCAATAAAAGGTTTTATTTAGGGCCTTGCTTTTAGTATGCTATTGGATTCTGTAATGTGTGCTTTTAAACAGAAAAACTTTCATAAGTGTCCTTACCTTTTTAAAAGACACAAAAATAAAACAACAACAAAGGTGGGCACTTGCTTTGTTGACATCATAACTGAGGCAATGTCATTCAATGGTCTGGATGGAGACAAAAGCTTGGCTATGTTCAGTCTTCCATCAGCTTTCCTAGTCTATTTCCTTGCTGCTCTGACACTTGCACATATTCTTTATAAACAGTGAACCGTGGTAGCTGGAGCAATAAATATCTTTTCTAGCCTCCTGAAAATAGAACTGTATTGCAGCAGACAAGGAAGAAAGGTTTCTATTCTGATTGTTTCCCCTCAGTGTTTTCATTCAAAAATGGTTCCAAGGAGAAATGTAATAAGCCTAAGCCTATCTTTTAAATATAGGACCAGAATGGGCACTGATGGAGAGAAGGAGCATGGGATACAGAAGGGGAAGATCTGCTGGTGTGTAGCTCTGATCAGCTAAAGCACTGCTAATGAGATAATGAATACAACTCAGTATTTTGAGATAAGAGTTCATTTTCAATTGTGAAGGGTGCCTTTTGACACACTCATTAAAATTTCAAATCCTTCTCTGAAACAGGTTTTCATGTATTTTACCATATTAAATGAAATAAAACCTGTATAAATGAATGCTTATATGTAGCACAGTGTACTAGTTTGCCATCTCCATCCCCATATTCCTGAAGAAAATCGACTGGAATGTAATTAACACTACAGGGGAATTGTGCCATGAAATGACTTTAATTATCGCACTTGGCACAATTTGACTTCATTTTATTAATATTTTAATTACATCACTGCTTTTTTCACTTCTTTCTCACCATTTTACTTTATTAAGACCTCACTTTACTACATTTATAGGTATTTCTATCATTTTAAAAAAAATTACTTACAAGCATTGCCTTATTAAATGCAGAAGATAGAGGATCTTAAAAATTACTGAAGTAAACTTGCAATGGGAAAAGTTTTGGATTCCATCACATTAATAATTCACTGGTTGGAATTTGAAATTCTATCTTTGAACAACCTAAGTCAAACTTATTATTACTAAATTAATCCATACTAGAGCTCAACCAAAATATTTCTTTGGTCAGCATCTGTCTACATACAAAATAGTACGTAGGTAACAAAATAGGATGAAAAAACTCATAATGTTATTTAAGAAATTTGACTGCCTCATGACAAATAGCTAGTTGTAATTGCATTGTTTGTTTAGCAGGCTGACTAGTAGTTGGATGAAATTAGTAAATACTATTTTATGTAAGTGTTAATATTATTAAGTATGCATCCTAAAAATCTAAGAATTTGAGTCCCTTAAAATTTTTACAAAGAAAAAAATGTATTACCTACCACCTCATAATCACGGTAGTGTCCTAGAGATCATCTGAAATCAAAGTACTTTCTTGTGTGTCTTTCAAATCGAGAATGGTCAAGGGTGGTGTTCTAGTTTTCAATAAGCCCCTAATGAGCTAGCTAGGTCCTCTGTACCTATTCCTGGCTTAACTTGCCCAGAAACTGTGGACCCATCACTTGTTTGTGGAGGGGCCTGAGCCTCTTCAATCTATCATACTATACAGCCAATCCATTACAAATGTGCTAACCACACAGAGGGTGTTAATTGGAGCTTGGCACCCCCTGGAGTATAACAAATTAATTCTCCACCAGTTAGAAATAAACAGAACTCAAAAAGACTTTTATTAGCTACTATGAATTTGGGACTTTTTAACCCTTTTCGGACTATCCCATTTATTTACTTGCTTACCGCCAGTTTGATTAAAATTAAATTACAATATATACCTCTATATATTTTGTCCACACAAAATATATTAGAGTCAAATTACAGTTAACATTCAGGTTGTCTCATATGCTCCATCTATGGCATGATATGGTTTATTTCCTTATTAATTGAAGAATCACTCCATATGTGTTTTCTGTCTTTAACCATACTGTAAGATAATATAATTGGAAGACAATATTACATAATTGTTAAGAAGTCCTCCTAAAAGCATGCGGGTCTGGACTCAAATTTTCCAAGTCTGAAATTTATTCTATTACTTATTCTATATGTGACCTTGAGAAACTTTGATTCACTTTGTCCTCATATGTAAAATAAGGATCCAATATAACTCAGGGTTGCTGTGAAGATTAGATGTAAATGGGACATATACTGCTGAATATAAAATCGCTGCATATGGATCATAACAATTCATGTATATAAATCATTGGCTTATATTCAAAAAATTATCACACTGTCAGGTCTTGAACCAATATTGAATTACAAAATTATTTATTTTTATACACCCTTTCAACATTTGGCTATACTATGACTTCTTTTTGATCAGGTTAACTCAGTTATCAGAGTGACCCTTGTAACTGTGCCTGGTCATGTCACTTCTATGTAAAATATTCTCTCCAGTGGCTTTTCATTGCAGTCAAAGACACAGACCCAGAGTCTTTTAATGGCCTCCGAGGCCTTACATTCTCTACCACTCTCTCCACCACTCATTCTGCTCCTGGCACACTGGCTTGCTCTCTGATCCTCCAACATTCCAAAGTAAATAAGCTCCTTCCTCAAGAATTTTAATTTTTGTGCCCCAGGTTTCTGCATGAGTCATCTCTATGCTTCCTTAAGGTTTCTAGTCAAATTTCACCTTATCAGAGGACATTGCTGGCCCCCTTATATAAAAGAAAAACAAAATCCTCCATTCGGATTTCTCATCTTTTAACCCTTTTTTGTTAGCCTGCATCAGAATATAAGTTCCATGAGAACAAGTAATTTGTTTTTCCTCCACTGCCTACAAGTTCCAAACACGTAATAGGGACTTAAATCATTAAAAATAAGGTTTGAATGACAATTACAAAATCTAAAGTGTCAATGGCTTAAACAAAATAGAAATTTGTTAAACTCTCCTGTAGATGTGCCCTGCATGTATTCTAGGGCTGGTATGAGGCTCTCACTGCCAGGCCTGTAGGTTTCTTGGTTGCAAATCCTTAAGCTGCAAGGTATATATATGTGTCAGCTCCAGCTCTCAGGCCACCCTGTCTGTATTGTAGACAACATAGCCGAGGAAAGAGAGGAAGCCACTCCCACATCCTTATTTAAAGGCACTCTGCAAAAGTTACACACACCACTTCCAGTACATCACATTGGCCATTAAGTAAACACATAACAGAACTAAACTGCAAGGGAGGTTGCAAAGTAGAATATTCTGAAGAGACAGATATATGACTAAAATTTTCATTTCTATTATTATAAAAATGGGTAGAATAGATATTGATGATACTCTAGTGGGCTCTGGTACCTTCTCAATAAATATTTGTGATAAAACTATGTAAAAAAAGGACTTATCTTTTATTCTATGAATTGCAAAGCCAATTCGTGCAAAAACAAAATATCAGTTACATGGAGAAATAATGATGGTGGTCTAGACATAACTGCTTTTCATCCTTAACAAACGATTGTAAGAATGAATGTTAAATACTCATTAAAATACTTCACTTTTGACTTAGAAGAGAACATACTGTGTATAAAATCTAAATACATGCAATGAAATATTAGTTTTGCCATAGACTCAGAGAATAATGTTCTCTAAGTAACAACCTCTCATTCTTTTTGATCAATCTAATATACAATAGGGGTTTATTAGCTCACTCAGATAATCTAGAGTTCAATAAATCCTATTCTATTCTATTCCATTGCATTCTATATCTTGAAGTTATTAGTAGCAAACTCTGCTTTTAAACAAACAAACAACAGAAAACCGCTACTAAACAACAATCTCACTTTCTCTTAAAAAATAAGCTTCAATGAATTTCCCCTGTCAATTGCATTTTCTGCCTCTGAGCCTTCTCTGAGCTATTTCACTGATCTGTGAGGCAAGGGATTCTGCCTGCCAGCTTTCCGAGCAGATCTGGGGGAAAATTAACACATCCACAACTGAGCTCAAGCATTGCTGACATCTGGTTTACTCATTTTCACAGCACACTTGCACTGCACCCTATTGCCTTCTTCTTATGCATTGTTCTATCCTGTGGCTCATTTCAAGAAAATGCATTTAACTTTTAGGTACTACTCTGTGGTATGAAGTGTGGCAAATAGGAAATAAAACAACCTTGAAAGAGCAGTTCCACATATATGCAGCTATAATAATCACTGAATATCAAATCTTAGAACTTATAACATGCTTTTTTTAGTAGAAGCTTATGAAACCAGGGACAATGTTGATATCTAAAGAAACTAATCATGTTTTTCAAAAGAACAAGACCAAAATAACAACAAATTATCCCTTTATGTACATTAGAGTTTATTATTATCCCAGAAAGAGAATAAACAATAGTTCTTACACATTTATTTGTTTAATGGTGCATTTTCTTTAATAGCAAGAAAATAAAACCAAAGTTCAAGACTTGGAGTTTGATTTTGAATTATACCTTTAAAATTGGAGTGTGTTATTTCTGTGTTCTAGTAACTTGATTGCCCCCATTTTTATAAAAAATAATACAGAGAAATCTCTTTAGTGAAGGCCCCACTTAATTTAGAATTTAGCATAAAAAATAGTCCTAAAGATTGCTTTTCATTCTATTTATTTTTAGTTTATTTATTTCAATAGTTTTAGGGGTACAAGTGATTTTTGGTTTCATGGATGAATTATATAGTGGTGAAGCCTGGGCTTTTAGTGTGCTCATCACCTGAATGGTGTACATTTGTGCCAAATGGGTAATTTTTCATCATTCACCCTCCCCGTCTCCCCTTTTGAGTCTCCAATGTCTGTTATATGATTCTGTAAGCCCCTGTGTACCCACCTTTGCATTCTATTGATAAAGGTTCCACTAAGAAGTTTATATTATAAAAAGATTTATATTATCACATGCACAATGGGAGATATAATGAGCAAATTATGCTTCATAGCTAATAGTAAATTGATAAAGAATATCTGCCAATAATTAGTTTAATTTGAATTGTTTTATAAACTTAGTATTATTGAAACCACACTTGCAAATGTCTCTCACTCCACATTTTTATGAATTTTATTCTTCTAATCAGTCATTAATAGTGCCTTCTTGAATGTTTTGTTTTTTAAAAAAATATAAATTCTCCTGTCTTATATTATTAATCTGCACCAGAATTTTTTTTTTTTTTTTTTTTTTTTTTTTAGACAGAGTCTCACTCTGTTGCCCAGGCTAGAGTGAGTGCCATGGCGTCAGCCTAGCTCACAGCAACCTCAAACTCCTGAGCTCAAGCGATCCTCCTGTCTCAGCCTCCCGAGTAGCTGGGACTACAGGCATGCACCACCATGCCCGGCTAATTTTTTCTATATATATTTTTAGCTGTCCATATAATTTCTTTCTATTTTTAGTAGAGATGGGGTCTCGCTCTTGCTCAGGCTGGTCTCGAACTCCTGAGCTCAAATGATCCGCCCACCTCGGCCTCCCAGAGTGCTAGGATTACAGGCGTGAGCCACCGCGCCCGGCCTGCACCAGAATTTTAATCCATATAATATCATTATGCTCTTTTGGAGAAGTACAGGACTGAGGAGAATAAAATTATTATAGCATAACGTTTATGAAGAAAGTTATAATAAAAAATTAAGTATTTTATGAAATCAGGAGGTACTAATTTAAATGTGTGGGAGGTATTTGAAAACATGTATCATCTGTCACGTGGAAAGGTATATTAAATATGTTTTTGCAACACTAGTCATCAGGGAGAAATGTGTAGGCATAGATACTTGAGGGTTGGGTATTAACCTCAACCAGATTCCCTATATAATCATTAGAAAAAATCTTTAAAATGAAACTTAAATTTTATTACAAATTTTACATTGTAACTTTATATAGTTATATAGTTAATTAAACTACTTTTGCTAGAGTAAATTTTTCTTTCTCATTAGTAAGGGGTTAGAATATCTAACTTTAAATTATATAAGCGAATAATTTTTAAAATGGATAATTTTAAAAATTGTGTTTGAAAATTTAAAAAGATTAATTTACAAAGCCAAATCCTCAAATGAATTAAGTTTCTTCTGTATCTTTTAACCAGTTTGAGTCCCACTAGTGTGCACTAATTGTATTTGGGAAAGATATTGTCGAGTTTTAACTTCTCAAAAGATCACTAGAAAAATATGTTGATCAAAAGTTAAATTTATGAGACCAAGTCTGTTAAGAAGAGCCCACCTTGAAAGAGTGTAACAGTTTCATAGAGGAGGGACATCAGAGGAGAATATTTAGACTTAATATCTAGACTAATATCTAGACTTAATTATTTTAGGATGGGTCTTATTGGGGAAGGTACTGGTTAGGGTTGGTCAATATTTTTGGCATAATGACTTAGGATTTGTGGGTACATCAAGTCAAGAATTTTGGAGCAAGTCTTGATGAGCAAGCTCTTAGTCTTGGTCAGTACTTTAATTGGTTGATAGGCCTGTCATCTAGGAACAAGTATTCCCTGGAGCAATAAGCTCAGTTATTTTTGTTTTTCCTTAGAATTGCATAACATAGGAAATATGCTTGGTACTGCTGTTATTTAACACAGGGACGAGTAATTTTCTCAATTTAAAGGGCATTCTATTTGTATAAACAAAACACAAGTTATTAACAAATGGTAATTATTTTGTCAGATTGCTATGTTCCTAAATTTAATACAGATAGTCTCCAACTTAAGCTGTTTTCCACTTTACAATGGTGTGAGAGTAATATGCATTCAGCAAAAACTGCACTTCAAATACCCATACAACCATTCTGTTTTTCATCTCCAATACAGTATCAATAAATTACATGATATATTCAATATTTATTATAAAATAGGGTTTATGTTAAATGATTTTGCTCCACTGTAGGCTACTGTAAATGTTCTGAGCATGCTAAGGTATGCTAGGCTGAGCTATGACATTTGGTAGGTTAGGTGTGTTAAATGCACTTTCACCTTATGATATTTTTGATTTATAATGGATTTATTGGGACATAACTCCATCATAAGTTGAGAAGTATGTGTACATATGTCTAAAATCTCCTGTTTACACCTATTTATCCCTTTCAGTGCTAACTCTTTACTTCCTATTGTGTATAAACACTACTACACTCTACCAGAACCAAAGCCAAAGCACCCACCCAACCTACACTTTAGACACATCTGCAGGAAAAAGTCTTTCCCTACTAAAGCTACTCCATAAAATTACAATATGTGGCTGTTATACCAGATGCACAGATATTAATATAAGGACCAAAAATTAAGGAGAAAGCAAGAAAATGTTACACCACAAAGAAAGAAAATAATTCTCCAATTGCTGACCCCTTCACAAAAAAAGCTATGAAATGCCTAAAAAGTAAACCAAAATAATGATCTTAAAGAAACTCAGTGAAATACTAGAGAACACAGAGACCAAAAAAAAAAAAAAAAAAAAAAGATTAATAAAATGAAAATCTGGGTTCTTTTAAAAGATAAATAAAATTGACAAACTATTAAATACGTCAGTTAAAAAAAGAGGACATTACAACCAATACCACAGAAATACAAAAGATCTCTAGAAACTATTATGAAAAATTATATACCAAAAAACTGAAAATCTTAGAGAAAATGGATAAATTCCTGGGTACATACAACCTTTTGAGATTGAACCAGGAAGAAATAGAAGACCTAAACAGACCAATAACAAGTAATGAGATTGAAGCAGTAATAAGTATATTCCTAGGTATTTTATTTTCTTTGTAGCTATTGTGAATGGTATTGAGTCTTTGATTTGACTCTTGGATTAACTGTTATTGGTATATAGAAATACTACTGATTTATGCACATTGATGTTTTATCTTAAGACTTGGCTGAATTTATTTATCAATTCCAGGAGACTCTTGGTGGAATCTTTGGGATTTTCTAGATATAAGACCATATCACCAGCAAAAAGCAATAATTTGAACTCCTCTTTCCCAATTTGGATACATTTTATTTCTTTCTCTTTCCTGATTGTTCTGGCTAGAACTTCCAGCACTATGTTGAATAGAAGTGGTGACAGTGGGCATCGTTTTCATGTTCCAGTTCTTAGCGGTAATGCTTTCAGTGCTTCTCCATTCAGTATGATGTTGTCTGTGGGTTTGTCTTATATGGCTTTTATTATTCTGGTATGTGTTCGTTATATGCCTAGGTTTTTGAGAGTTTTTATCATGAAAGCGTGCTGGATTTTGTTAAATGCTTTTTCTGTATCTATTGAGATGATCACATGGTCTTTGTCTTTGCTTTTGTTTATATGGTGAATCACTTTTATTGATTTATATATGCTGAACCATCCTCACATCCCTGGGATGAAGCCCACTTGGTCCAGGTGGATTATTATTATTTTTTTGGTATACTGTTGAATTCAGTTTGCTAGTATTTTATTGAGGGTTTTTGTATCTATATTCATAAGGGATATTGATCTGTAGTTTTCTTTTTATTGTTGTGTCATTTTCTGGCTTTGCTATCAAGTTGATACTGGCTTCCTAGAATGAGTTGTGGAGGATTCCCTCTTTCTGAATATTATGGAATACTTTTTGTATTATGGGTACCAGGTCTTCTCTGTAGTTCTGATAGAATTCAACTGTGAATCCATCTGGTCCAAGGATGCTTTTTTTGTTGTTTTGGGGAGAGTTTTTATTACTGTTTTGATTTCATTGTTCATTATTGCTCTATGTAGGAGTTCTATTTTTTCCTGGTTGAATCTTGGAAAGTTGTTTGTTTCCAGGAACTTGTTCATTTCCTCTATGTTCTCTAGTTTATGCACGTAGAGATTTATGTAGTATTAATGGATGATGATTTGTATTTCTGTAGTATCAGTTGTAATGTCACCTTTTTCAATTCTGATTGAGTTTATTTGGGTATTTTCCCTTCTATTCTTGGTTAATCTAGCAAGAAGTCTGTCAATTTTCAAAGAACCAACTTTTTGTTTTATTATTCCTTTGTTAATGTTTTTGTTTATTGTTTTCCAATTCATTTAGTTCTGCTCTGACTTTTGTTATTTCTTTTCTTCTGCTGGCTTTGTATTTGTTTTTTCTTCCTTTTCTAGTTCCTTGAGGTGTGACATTAGGTTGCTAATTTGTGCATATATTCACCTAACAACAGAGCCCTAAATTATATGAAACACAAACTTACAAAATTGAAGATAGAAATAAAGAATTCAATAGTTATAGTTGCAGACTTTAATATTCTATTTTTAGTAATGCATATATTACTAGGTAAAAGATCTACAAGGAAATAGGTGATTTGAACAACACTATACAGTAAATAGAGCTAACAGAAAACAGACATCTACAGAACACTCCACTCAACAAACAGCAGAATAAACATTTTTCTCTTTTCTATTATGAAAGATAATAGGCCATAAGCTGATACTGAATAAATTTAAGGGTACTGATATACAAACAATGTTCTGTGACAATAGTGGAATTAAATTAGAAATCAATACCAGAAAGAAATTTTGGAAATTAATATGTGTAAATTAAAGAACACATTCCTAAATAACCAATGGATTAAAGAAGAAAGCACAAGGGAAATTAGAGCAATTTTTTATAATTAAAAATGAAGACACACTTATTAAAACTCATGAAATCCAGTTAAAACTGCAAAAAATTTAATTAACTTTGATGAAATGGACACATTCCTAGAAAGTCACAGAGCATTGAAATTGACTCAAGGAGAAATAGCAAATCTGAATAGACCTATAACAAGTAGAGATTGATTTAGTAATTTAAAACTACCCAAAAGAAAAGTCCAGGACTAAATGGCTTCACTGGTTAGCCCTACCAAATATTTAAAGAATAAATAATACCAATTTTTCACAACTTTTAAAGAAATAGAAGAAAATATTTCTCAACTTGTCTTATGAGGCCTGTATTAATTGATTTCAAAACCAGACAAAAACATAACAAAAACAGAAATTACAGACCAATAACTATTATTACTGTAGATATAAAAATTTTAACATAATATGAGAAAACTGAATTGAGCAACATATAAAAAGGATAATACACTATGAACAATATTAGTAAGATGGCATTAATCTGCAAATTGATTTACAAATTCAATGTCATTCCCAATTCTCATCCATGGCTTATTTGCAGAAATTTAAATGCTGATCCTAAAAGTCATATGGAAATTCAAGGGCCCAGAGTAAGCAAAAATAGTCTTGAAAAAGATTAACCAAGTTGAAAGACTCATATGTCCCTGTTTCAAAATTTATTTCAAAGGTACTGCAATCAAGACTATGTGGTGGTATCATAAGGAAAGACATAGGAATTAATGGAATGGAATCAGGGGTCCAGAAATAAACCCTGACAATTATGGCCAATTGATTTTCAACAAGGTGTCAGGATAATTCAAGGATAAAAGAATAGCCTTTTTAACAAATGGTGCAGGAACAATTGTATAGTCACATGCAAAAAATAAAATACAATGCCGACTTTACACTATATACAAAAGTTATACCAAAATAGATTAATTCTCTAAGTATACGAGCTGAAACTTTTAAACTCATAGAAGAAAATGGTTTCTTGATACCAAAATCACAACAAAAGAAAAACCCAGATAAATGAAGCTTGATCAAAATTTGAGACTTTTGTGCTGCCAATGATACTATCAAGAAAGTAAAAATACAACTCAGAGAGTGGGAGAAAGTATTTGCAAGTTAAATAGCTGATATAAAAAACTTATACCTGGAATATGTAAAGAACTCTTTTAATTCAGTAATAAAAAAGGCAAATAACCCAATAAAAAATGGACAAAGAATTTGAATAAACATTTTCCAAAAAAGATATACAAATGGTCATCTTCAACATTTTGGGCAAACAAATCCAAATGCAAATCCAAAATACAAGACATTAATTCACACCTCATGGAGATTGAGTCATGGCTTGAACATTGTATGCTCAATAAACACAAATTGATTTTTATATCATCTCCAAGTAAGTTGTTTATAAAAATCATTTCAAAAAGGTCAGCATTTGTTTTGAATTTCCCTTATGCATCAAATAATAAAAAAGACAGATAAGAACAAGTTTTGGTGAGAATGTGGAGAAATCACATCCTTCATACATTATTGTTGAGATGGTAAATGGTTTATGCCTTTAGAAAACATTATGGAAGAGTCTCAAAAGGTAAAAACAGAGAGTTACTATGTGACCCAGCAATTCTACTCCTATATACACAAAATGATCAAAACGCATGTCCACACAAAAACTTATTACAGTGTTCATAGCAGCATTATTTTTAATAGCCAAAAGTAGAAACAACCCAAATGTCCATCAATTGTTAAATAGATAAACAAAGTATGATATATCCACTAAATAGACTATCATTTAGAAATTAAATAAAGAAATGAGGTACTGATAGATGCTATGAAATAAAAAATACTTGAAAACATTTTTCTAAGTATAAGAATCCAGTCACAGATACTATCTATTACACTATTTAATTTATATAAAATGTCCATAATAGGAAAATATATATAGACAAAAAGAAGATTATTGTTTTCCTAGCTCTCGGGAGGACATGAAGAGCTGAAAGAGTGAGAGGTTAAGGAGAAATGGAGACTGACTGTTAATGTATATGAGGTTTCCTTCTGGAGTGATGAAAATATTCTAAAACTGATGGTGGTGATAATTGCACAACTCTGTGAATATACTAAAAACCATTAAATTATACACTTTAAATAGGTAAATTGTAAGTATGTGAATTATACACTAATAAAGCTGTTATAAAAATTAGTATCTATTTCACTCATTTTTGTGAATTACTTTTTATATTTTTTATACAATTAGTAATAAATTTTATATTTATGTGTGTGAGCATAAGTTAAAAAATGCATATATTTATGTGTAAAGGAAAGTAGAATGTACATCTTTGAATGTTTGGACTCCTGAAAGAGTTGCTTTCCTTTATATAGATAAACATTCTATTTTCTGAATGACATTCATTCTTTTTAACTTATTGTAGAATTAGTCCCTGCTAAGTGAACATGTTCATTCTTCCAGGAGATTTATTATGATAGTTAGCAATGGAAATCCCAACTACTGAGTTTTTATCATTTAGACTGACAAACCCATGGGAAAGGACAGTAAAAGGTAAAAGCAAAATTCCATGATCTTTTAGGATTTCCTTAAGGAGATATCAATGTTGAATAAAACATGAATATTTTGGTCCCATGGTTTTTAAACAAATGGTTTCTTAATTGAAAATTTGTCCTAAAGCACTATAGTGATCATCTCACTTCCATATTATTCAGACTTTGCTCTAAGCATTTGCATTTTGATACACATTTTGGCATTTTGCAATATGTACGTACTGCATAATCAAATGGCATGAAATATTCAGATAAAAGATAGCACACCCATACAGTGGCTTGAAAAATAAAGTTAAGGAAAGTGAATTCATCAGATTATACACTGTGTGTGTGTGTGTGTGTGTGTGTGTGAAATCTAAGCTTAGTTTCAGTGATAGTATTTACAAAAAGTTTTTTTCCAGTTGGAATGTTATATGGATATGTTTTCCCTTTCATTCGCTACTGCTGAATTGGTTAATGTCATTTCAAATGTCATAACTATGAGAATACATTTCAAAAATATTCTAATCATTGAGAAAAAAATTCACCTCATGCTTTCTGGAAATTTAGACTTCTTAGCCTATAATTATGGAATCTGATATTTGAACATTTTTTTTTTCTTTTTCTATTCTTGTATCAGGCAATAACACCAACTTAGCTACTTCTGACATCCTCAAACAGGTTTGAATATGTAAATAAACATGGTGATTTTTGCTCAGAATCTTCTCCATGATTCACTTTCTTTCCTGTTTACTTTTGCGAAATTTTCCTAAAGCAAGAAACCTAAGTCAAGAACAACATGCAGTAAAATAAAACATATCCGGGCTTTCATTTTCTGCTTTTGATTCAAGGAAAAACAAAAACAAAAAAAACCTCAACCTTTTCCCTGTAAGTGCATTTTTACATAAAAACTATTTTACCCATAAAATTGGTCTGAGATGGTAATAAATGACCAATATAGTTAACAATTTTCTGATTCAGTCCCATCCAAAACAACAGAATTATTTTGTGCTGCAAAGCATTTAACTCTCTTGGCTAGCACTAAAGCCTAAAAGGACTGAATCAATCTAGCCCCATTGAACTTTTGAAGACTCCCTTCCCACTGAGGAACAACTACAGAGGGTAGTGTCAAAATTAAGGAAGAGAGAGACTTTAGAGAGGGAGGCAAGAGAAATTCCACATGAAAGTGTAAAAGTGTAAGAAGGAAATACAACCAGGAAATCTGAGAAAGCAGCCTACCATAATTTTTAAAATTACTCTAAAATAAGAGAAGTTAGAGCTCTGGAAATTTAGAAATGCTATGAGTCAAGTCTTTTTCTTTACATTTGTGAAAAGCAAATTTAAACAAGAATGATCCACAGGCAATTACTGAAGTTAAATTCCATAGAAAATCATTTTAAGGAAAAAGAGAATAAAGAGTATTATGGCATTCTGGAAGATATTTTAAGCATGCCAAAAATAAAATAATAATAATAGAACCAAATTGTAATATAGTAAGCCAAATTGAAAGACATTAATGAAATATACAAAACATTGAAAGTGCAACATAAACAGAATTATAAAAACTCAGGAATCAGGTGACTGAATTCAAGAAACAAATAAAAATAATATCAAGTAAATTTTTTTTTAATGAAGAACTAAACTAGAAGAAGCACATGGTGGAATAAATACATCAAAAAATTTCTTAAGAGAAATAGGCATCAGAAGAAGAAAATGTTTAAAATATAAAATAAAGAAGGAATAAATAAAAAGTATTAAAGAGAAATTAATGAGTATTGAGGATAGATAAAGAGAATTGAACATACAGATACTAACATTCCTAAAGAACTTAAGGAAAGCATCAGAGAAAATTATGAAAATGCACGTTTCAAGGAAAATTATCTTCTAAAAAGTTTAAACTTTACATTACAGGAAACACTGGCAAAAACTCAGGGAATGTAATTCCTAATAGCCCTCCTAAAGATTTTACTCAAGAGCAAGCTTCAGGAAAACAAAACGACTTAGAGAGACAGACATACTGGGAGGTGGCGAGCACCAAATATATTGTTTCTATAGAATAAAAACTAAATGAGAATTAAAAGGGAGAAGAATAGCATGTAATGGCTCTCTGATCTGATAATTGAGATATATTACAACCATTATGAAATGAGAGGATAATGACAATAGCAATATGTCAACATTTTTAACTATGTTCAGTAAAAATAATTGGTGATTAACAGTATTAGTATTGTTAAACTATGATTGTTGAATGTAAAGAAGATACTGAAAATGTGTAATTTGGAGTTATTTTAATTTTATTATCTCCTATTGTTCTTGAAAACCAGAATTCTCAGTGCGGGATTAAGAAGATTCAGATGTAATATAGAAGAGATTAAAAACCCTATAATGAATGACACATATGGAATAGAAATACCAGTATGAAAACATGAGGTATTTTACCTTTAAAAATGTATACACACGTGTGCATGCACACACACACACGCACACACACATATATATATTTCCTAGCTAGTATATATTCCTGGCTCTGTCCATTAAAAATGTCCTAGAAACAATGACCAGTACAGAAGCAATTGGCTTCCCTAGCATCAGTAATGATCCCAGTAATATCATTTTCTATTAGAACAAACCAGAGTTTCATGGATAAACAACTAATTCTCATTCTGGGGCAGAAAATAAATAAGATAAATCTGGGTCATCTTGACAAACAGTTATTGAGAACGATCTCCAAGAATATAAAAGGACTTTGGAGGCCCACACTACAGTAAAAAGCATATAAAAGCATATGAATGAAAAGAATAGAAACTGAATATTTTATCCATGCATTGGGATACAACAAAGTACATACAGTAAGAACTTAAGTTTAGAGAAAATTTCTACAATAATTAATATTTTCTTGGTGGCAATTTCTTTGAGAATTAACTTCTGTGATAAAATGCTGGCTAATCTCTCAAGATATGAAAAAAGTTGTGTTTTCTGGGCCAACTCTTAAAAAGCATGCTTAAATATTTAGGAGATGGAGTGATGGTTTGCACATTGTATGCTCAATAAACACAAATTGATTTTTATACCATCTCCAAGTAAGTTGGTTATAAAATAATTTTGAAAAGGTCAGTGTGTATTTGTTTTGAATTTCTGTTATGCATCAAAGAAGTTGTTTACCTGGTACAGGTCATAGGATTTTGACATATTGTAAGAGGGATTTTTTAAAAAATTTCTCTAATGAGTCATGGCTAGAATAACAGATAGATGTTTGTGATTTATGGGATTATGCTAAAAAACAATGCCCTCTCTACTGATTACCTATCATATCCATATATTAATGAATAATTGATATAGATAATATAAAATAGCTTTAATAATAAAAGAAAGCATAAATACACATCTGTTATATATCTATAATAAATTATTGAACATCAGTAAGCTGCCTCTTATTGTTATTGTGACAAGCATTCAATACAATGTAAAATTTTAAATGAACACAGGTGACGAATAATTACCACTTCCATAACCCACACACCAGCTCAGTCCAATTGCAGGAAACGTGGATATTTTTACTTTTCTAATCTGGCAAATGCAAATCTTTTTAAAAAAATCATTATGGTATACATATACCACATTTTATTAATCCACTCATCTATTGATGGGCACTTGGGTTTTTTCCACATCTTTGCAATTGGGAATTGTGGTGCTATAAACATCCGAGTGCAGATGTCTTTTTTACAGAATGTCTTTTGTTCCTTTGGGTAAATGCCCAGTAATGGGATTGCTGGATCAAATGATAGTTCTACTTGTAACTCTTTGAGGTGTCTCCATATTGCTTTCTACAGAGGTTGTACTAGTGTGCAGTCCCACCAGCAGTGTATGAGTGTTCCTATCTCTCCGTATCCATGCCAACATTTATTGTTTTGGGACTTTTTGATAAAGGCCATTCTCACTGGAGTTAAGTGATATCTCCATTTTGGTTTTGATTTGCATTTCCCTGATGATTAGAGATGTTGAGCATTTTTTTCTATGTTTGTTGCCCATTAGTCTATCTTCTTTTGAAAAGTTTCTGTTCATGTCCTTTGCCCACTTGATAGGGTTGTTTGAATTTTTCTTGCTGATTTTCCTGAGTTCTGTATAGATTCTAGTTATGAGCCCTTTGTCGGATGTGTAGCATGTGAATATTTTCTCCCATTATGTGAGTTGTCTTTTTGCTATCATGATAGTTTCCTTGGCTATGCAGAAGCTTTTTAATTTGATCAGGTCCCATTTATTTATTTTTTTTATTGCTGTGATTGTCTTTGGGGTCTTCTTCATAAATTCTTTCCCTAGGCCAATGTCTATAAGAGTTTTTCCAGCATTTTCTTCTAGAAGTCTTATAGTTTCATGCCTTAGGTTTAAGTCTGTTATCCACCGTGAGCTGATTTTTGTGAGAGGTGAGAGGTGAGGATCCTGTTTCAGTCTTCTACATGTGGCTATCCAGCTTTCCCAGCACCATTTATTGAATAGGGATTCTTTTCCTCAATGTATGTTTTTGTCTGCTTTCTCAAAGATTAGATGGCTATATGAGGATGATTTTATATCTGGGTTCTGCCATAAAAATCAACGGTGGTCTAGCACCTCTTATATTATCCTCGATAGAGCTGGAGCCCATTCTACTAAGTGAAGTATCATAAGACTGGGAAAACAAGCATCACATGTGCTCACCATCAAATTGGTATTGACTGATCAGCACTTAAGTGCACATATAGTAGTAACATTTATGTGGTGTCGGGCAGATGGGGGTGGGAGAAGGTGATGGGTATATACACACCTAATGGGAGCGGTACACACCGTCTGGCAGATGGACACACTTGAAGCTCTGACTTGGGTGGGGGCAAAGACAATGTATGTAACCTAAACATTTGTACCCCTGTAATATGCTGAAATAAAATAAAATATGCTCCACCATAAAAAAATCATCATGCAATTGCTTATCTTAGTTTCAAACTTTAACTTGTACTTGAAAAAAAAAGAACATCTTGATAGTATTACTAGAATTCATATTTTAATCAAAAAGAGCTCAAAAATTGTGAATACCTAATCTTAATGAATAATTCATAAATCATAATTTCTAAATATTAGAATTATCTGGAAAGTAACAGAAGCCTAGTTTATTATTGATCACATGATCAATCCCTGATTACTCTAGAATAATTAGTTCCCAATATATTGGCAATGTCACTGTCCTACAGATTTGATGTCTCCTTTAATATCCTTATTAATAGCTAGTTCAACACTTACTTTTTATTAATATAACTGTCCTTGTATTGGTTTATTTTGTTTGCACAGGAGTTCCTTGAAATCTGAACACTTAACCCTTCTCCCACTTCCACAATGCTAGAGGGACAATTCTTCCTAGGGAAGTGTCTGTGAAATAACTGCAGAAGTTAGCTAATTGAGAAGTAGCTCAGCTTGGTAGCACCTTCCAACTAATAGTTTTTCATTATCTATTTTAAAGCATCTAAGTCAGAAGGGCTTCATTATTTATCTTGAAGCATTGTCAAATACTAGATATTTGCCAAATATTCAAATGTAAATACAAAGACATATGGAAAAGTTCATAATATATTATCCCAAACCATATCTATCTTAATCTAGCATCTTCTAAATCATACCTTTAAATTGGAAAAATCAAATATCATTACCCTAATACAAATCCTCTTGTATTTTCTCACCGAACACAGGAGAAATAAAAGGAAATACCTGGTTCCAGATGTTATTTCCATTTTAGTAAGCTAAAATTGGTCATATTCAATGTCTACGCAGGGGTTATTGTCCACACTTGGATTTAAGAAGATGGAAATATGGCAGATTCATGAAATTAGAACTCCTAAAGTGATATACTCTCAGCAATAGTTTGGAGCAGAAAAAAAAAGTATCCTACTAATACAGGTAGAACACACTAACACTTATCTGAACATAGACCTAGTATCTGGATGGCAAGGTGTTTCTCCTGAAAATTCATATTCTAAGCCTAAGCTTCCATGGTTGCTTACATCAAACACATAAGATCTGTGTTGTTAAAACCAACAAATAAAAAATTATAATAAAAATTAGTCCAAAGCCTGTTTTATATAGACATCCAACAGATGCTTATGTAAAACCATTATGGAATAAAAAAGATGAAACTAATATTTAGTCCTTATTTTGACCTAGTTAACAGTCTGTCATGGAGCAGATGACATAAATGACTGGAAGATTTAGTTTTACATTTACAACAAAAGAAAAGCCAGGACCTTGGGTTTTTTGGTTTGCTTTATTTTTTTGTATATACGTAAGTATTTATATTATTGGTGATTATTTGGTTTGGTTTGGTTGCCTGGTGTTTTGGTGTTTTTATAATTAAAAATCTTGATAGGCTGGGCATGGTGGCTCACTCCTGTAATCTTAGCACTCTGGAATGCCGAGGCAGGAGGATTATTTGAGTTTACGGGTTTGAAACCAGCCTGAGCAAGAACAAGACCCCATCTCTACTAAACATAGAAAATTTAATCAGGTTTCATTGTGCATGCCTGTAGTCCCAGCTACTCTGGAGGCTAAGGCAACAGGGTCGCTTGAGCCCAGGAGTTTGAGGTTGCAGTGAGCTACAATGACACCACTGCACTTTATTCAGGGTGACAGAGCAAGACCCTGTCTCAAAAAAAAATAAAAAATTATCAAAATTTATATAAATGTACTTCAAAGAAAATCATTGTTGTATAAAAACCTCACAGTAAAAATCCATCCTACCGGTTATTCTGAGAGATTGACTGAGTTTCAAAATGCTTCATTGCAAGAAAAAGAAAAACCAGTTCACTCAGGAATTGCAAATTTGTATGATTTTTCAGTTTTATGACGGAGGTAACTCCATGTGGCCCACAGGAATCACCGATTTGGGCTGAATAAAGTATGTTATCTGAAAACTGTGCCACAGACTTTACATTCAGGCCTATTTTCTTTGGCTTCAGTGTTAAAGATCACTGTTCTTACAAATTCTGTTTCTGGTTTATTAGTATTCCATGGCCAATCTGTATTAATTCTGTTTTAATGGCTTTCTGGTCTTCTTCAGAAGTAAAAGTGCTGAGTGGTGGTACCTGTCTCAGACTTTTTTTTTAAGCTGCCGTGACAGCCAGATTCTGTAAAATTTTCAGCCACCGTGTCTATTTCCTCTTCACAATGAACTCTTTGAGGCTGTGGTCCTATATACCTAATGGTATTTTCATTTGACTGCAAAAGGAATAATCAAATTGACCTTGTTTGTGTTTTTTTCCCCTGCAGTAGTTCTCGTCATATCTATCTGTGTTTGTATTTCCTTTTAATTTGTAGTTGAAGTTCTCTGGTAATGCCAGTTTTCTCCATGGCTTTAAGTGAGAGAAGCTCCTCCCATCATTGTACCAGAAAAAACATAATTAGCTTTTATAATGGTGTATTTTTAGCAGTACCATTTCACATAAGTCTTTTTGTATATGCATTAATTATAGGAATTTGCCAGTATATATGAAATATCATATTTATATTTAATTAAAACAAACAGATCTATCATCAAAGGGAAGAAAATATGTAGAAAAAAATCTGGAAAAATTAATCCAATTTTGATTGGATTATAGAGCGCAGAGGTTTTGTGACTTATGTAATAACACTTCAATGAAATGGAAAGATATTAAGTGCCTTGGGTTTGTCCTGAGCATCATGGCCTCTCTTGAATTACTATGCAAGAGATATGAAAGGAGCTGAGTTCATGGATTTTAATCTTTCATTCATGCGAAGTTGAGAGTACTCATAGAAATACAAAAATGAGTCATGTCCAGATGTGAGAAAAAGCTTAGTGGATCAATCACAATTTGTTAAATCTCGAAGTTGAGCTCCTAGCTTTACACAAATATGACAAAATAGTTGCTACAGAAAATGGCACAAATCAAATAGGAAGAAATTCCAAGACTAAGAATCCCCCTTGTGAGTCAGGTCCAGAAATATTGGATGAGAGGAGCCAGCCCAATCTTCTTATTTTCCTGTGAGTTTGCTAAAATTATTTTGTTATGAAAGTGAAATATTTTCTGAAAACATGGTTACATCTTAACATCCAGGATGGATTAATAAATCAGATTGTAAAAGCTCTTAAATTTGAAGAAGCTATTGTTCTAATTGACTTACAGAAATAAATACAAAGTAATTGTATAATTTGAACATAAAAGAATTCCAAGAAAAAGAAGAAATTGAACTTCTAATAATTTAAATGTCTTGTCCCTTTAAGAAAAAAAAATTAAGTCTCATTAAAAATGCCAGCTAAAAAAAGTCAAACTGTGATATCAGTGGTGGATGTATAGATTAAAAAATGCAATTTGATATTAGGCTATCAACAAATAGTCATATTTCTGATACCACTTAATATTAACAGTAAATAAATATAGAATAATATAAAGATTAAAGCTGATATGATATTTCCATTCAAGGCGATTCCTTGATCAGTTGTCTGGGTTAATAACATTTGTCTTGAAAGCATTATATTTTATTTCTTTCAATACATTTTTACTTTGTTTTAGTTTTATTCTTTTTTTCCTACAATTTATTTTAACATTTATTTACTTTTTATCTTATTATTTCAAACCTCCAAATTCCATACTATGATTTATGAATCAAAACATATCAAATTTCTTAAAGTCATAATATATAAACATACACTTCACTAAAAATGTTTTGCATGCTGTCTTTAAAATGTATTTGTTGTTTGGAACTTCTGACATTGCTGCAAATCATGTGCACTAAGTAAATGTACTTACACTATCTAAATAAAATTTTGAAATGCCATCTTTCTGACAAACTTTGACATCAAATTTGTAGAAGACTTTCACTTTAGGCTACAATGCCATATCAAGACCTTTACTTAATTATCTATTGTAAACAATTGAAACACTGAACAAAATACATGAAACAACTGTTTTCAAACATTGAACAAGCAACATGAGACTATGACATCTATGGAAGGGAAACAAAGGAGATGAACACTTCAATTGCCCCGTCTTTCAGGCTAAAGCCACTGTCTCTGGGCAGTAGACCTGAAGAGAGAAACTCAAACAGAGCCAAGCTGCCTTGGTGAACTGAGGAGATGCAGATAGTAATGTGGGAGTTTGGGGACAAAATTCCAGAGAGTAGGGAGATGTATAGAAAAAGAGTTCCAAAGACTAGTGATATATATAAACATTAAAATTATAAAAAATTGCCAGTGAATAATTTTAGAAGTTAGTAAACAGAACTGAAATAGAATCTAGACAACAATAAATACATGAAGTGGGAGAGGGTGACTGGAATTATGGCATTCCTAAGGTCACTGCATTTTTTAAGAGGATAACAATATTGATTAACTTCACTGAGAATACAACTACTCATATGACTTTTTAATATTATCTTACTAAATAATATTGTTTAGCCTATTCTTTTTTCCAAGACTCCAACATTCTTCCAGATAGTATAAAATTTTCATAAAAACAGTAAAACAATCCCTGATCAACTGTGAAAAATTCTTGATAGAACACAGTAAATAGCTGTGGCCCTCCACTTCCACACACACCCCCATTCCATAAAGCTTTGGATAGAGAAAGACTGCATTTAAGATTTTCCACATTTCTCAGAACACATAAATTTTCATTCACATAATTTCTTTTAACATTTATCAAACACCAGTGTTCAATGAATCTAGTATAACAAATGTTATTTTTTTCACTATTTTACATGCCACAACTGGTATGGTATAAAATTTTCATTTTTATTACATATTCTCAAATTTATTCTTCCAAATAAAATTTAGAATCCTTATAATTTCCATAATAAACATCCAACGGGTTTTCCTTGACACTTCATGAAATTTGTTGACATTTCTGTACCTAAAGAGAAACATGATATGTATCTGCAATTTATTATATTTTCTGTTCTTCAGTAGTATTTTTTATTTTATTAAATATGTTTCCAGAATTAAATACTATATTACCATATGTATTTTATAATTTGATAATTGAGATGGGTAATTTTTCCTTGCTATTTTACAATTCTTTTTCATAGACATAGAGAATATTTATTGATCATTGTGTATAGATTTTGTAACCAGAAAATTTACTGAATTCTATTATTATTTATAGTAAAATATTACATGTTCTCTTACACATTATAAGTTCAGAATACAAAGATGAATAAGGTATGGCCTTTCATCAGCAACTTGACCACCATGGGTGAAAAGTTGAGTTAGAAAACATGGGTTTTTTGAAGAACCAATTACCATATTTACATTTTTTCTTTATATAATGTTTAGTTATCTATGAGAAATGGAGAAAACGGGTAGTGACAATTTACCTATATTTGGAAATTGATATTTGAGAAAGAGTGGGGGTGAAAACTCAAGATCAGGGTGTGTGTAAGGAAAGGCAAAATGGGATTTCACTGAGAAAGTTACTTATTCTAAATCAGTTTCCTTACTAGTCAAATGAGAATAATTGCATTTTATAAGGTTATTATCAATATAAAATTAGACTACAGGTATAAAAGCACTTTTAAAGAAAGAAAATACTCTTTTTACAAAAGTTTTGGCTTGTCTGTTAGTACAAGTACCATTTTTCTCTTAGTACCATAATTGTACCAAGTACCATCATTTTCTGTTAGTAAAGTACCATTTTAGAAAAGTCTGTGAAAGAGAAACAATTCCTCTATTTTCTCCTAAATTGTTACATATTTTCTAAAGCAAAGGATAATAAACTGATACAAGAATAATGGCAAATTTCCATTATTTCATATTTTCTAACTTAATATGTAATATATGCTGTGTTGTATGGAAATGTATATTTATTCACAAACAGCTTTAGATGTTCTATGACTGACAGTGGTTACCAGGCAATCACATTTATTTATTGACCTGTGGAGAAAAATGGATACTCTTGAGCTCTCTATAAAGGGTACAGTAAATCTAGTAGCTATGTAATTAACTCATAATTATGTAAGCAATAAAGGCATGATTATAAGATTATTAATATGTTAAAATTGTAAGGAATTTTCTGGCATTTAATTAACATTTACCAAGGCAGGCTACAGCAAATTAAATATCAATTAATAAAAATAGTGACATTTATTTAGATACTCTATTAGTTGCCACAATTATTAACTTGTTATCACTAGCTTTTAAAATTCTGATTAAGTGCATAAAAATTCCCTACAATTTTTATGTGTTAAAAATCTAATTATATTAGTGTCCTGTAATTTTAAATTGATTACACAGAATCTCTCATAATAAATCTCAATACTCTCTTAACTGTCAATTGATGCATAATCAACATGCACTAGTTTATAAAGCCAAATAAACACCTCCGCAAGAACTAAGAAATCTCTCTTCCTTTAAAGTACCAAATCTTGTAAACCTCAAATAAGCTTTTATACATATATAAAACTATGAGACCATCTATGTCTATAATAAAACTGTAAATATGCCTCTTATGTAGCTGTACTATGGTTTAGAATATGTGATTTGAGACATGTAGGTGACTAGCTGAGATATATCTATGTAAATTCTAGCTTATCTTTTTTAATTTTAGCCCTCTGGGTTCTTTTGAAGGCTTACATGTATACTATTAGTTCCCAAGCAACTATTGACTCCTATGACCAACAAATATAAAAACATGCCTCGTAAGTGCATCTAAGGTGAAAGATGTTTTAACTAGTATAAAATATACTTTACCGCCATATTAATCCCAAACACTAACAATTCAGTTCTTTCATCTATAATTTCCCAGTCACCAAGATGATGTAAGGTGTTTGAGAAGTATACTAACAGAAAAGCCAAAACTTTTGTAAAAAATAAATGATTTCATTGAAGAAGAATTGAAGGAATAAATCAGGAAACCCATCAAAAGTGATAGTTAAAATAGCCTTTGTTTTATGAAATCCATCATATAATGATAGAAATGACTAGTTTTACCTGAAATTAAGTTCAATTTTAACAACGTGTGCAAATCATGCCCATAAGAACTTACTTGAAAAGATGCTATGGTCATCTATATTTGAAAATCTTTTCATTGCATGTCAAGGTATGCATTAGTGTGTGTTTATGGAAGGGTCTGAGAAAACCTGAAGTAGAGAAATATATTAATATATAAATTTTTCCAACATGGAATTTAAGCACAAAACTTTTAATTAATGTCACACTTAAGTTATCAACAAACTAGAACATAAGATAGCTCTGTTGGAATTATTTTAAAAATACAAATATTTAATGCAGTATTCCTTGGACTACCTTTATTCTGAGAGTTTAGTGTGATTTGTGTGAAAATTAGTAATACAAATTTTGGGCCTTTTTTCTGATTAATTTTTGAACCTAAGGGTGAATATGTGAGGGGTTTTAGGTAAATCTGTGACATTTTAAGGGGTTATGCAATAAAAGTGCTATTTTAAAAAAAGAATACATTTATTCTTTGTTTCCTTAAACAATAACATACCTGTCCCTCTTTCCCTGGTTCCCCCAAAAAAGGCAGGCTTCAGTGTTTGGCAGTCAGAAGGTGCTCAAATATTATAGACATTTGAACAGACTGATAACATGTTAAAACTTTTTCAATGAGAAAATATTTTTAAAAGTAAAACTGTATTTAAATAAATAATATCCAGGGAAATTGTGATATATTCAATGTATAAAAATATATTTGAAATCCTAATTAAGTGAGAAAATAATGAGCAAATGACAATACATCAGAGAGGACTATCCCTGTAACTGATTTTCTTTTAGAAATCTGTCTCTGACTCCAATTTTAATTACTGTATCATCATCTTATTTACTATATCTGCCATTTATATTTTGTGGTTCTCATTCAAAATAAACTGTTTGCTGTGCTAACATCCCCTAAAATTATCTAACTTAGAAATGAAACTTTCAAAAGTAAAATTTGCAAAATTTACTTTTGACTGTCATCTCCTGTCAATCTTCCTATTACAATCAGAGTGTCCATTTAATCTGAAACACCTATTAATGAATCACATATATATTTTAATTTTTATTTTAAACTTTTTATTATAAATATATATAAATGTAAGTGCACAAAAAAATTATGTACTATTCAACAAATTAATCTAAATGAATAACTACATAACGACCACCAGGTCAAGAAGTGACATATTGGTAGCATTTTAGGAGGTTCTGTATGACTTTTTGCAATTATTAATAAAATTCCTTTACTCCTTATGGGATACAACCACTGTTTCTATGCCATGGTAAATAAATGTTTTCTTGCTTTTTTGAATAGTTTTACCATAACATGCATTTTGAAACATAATTTGGATTTCCTGTTTTTAAGCCCTTATATAAATAGAAACATTTATACTCTTATCTCTAGCTTTGTTTATTCAAATTATGCCTGAAGTTTCACCCATTTTTGTTCTATGGTGTGTAGTTTTTTTCAGTGCTTTATAAATATCACGATTTATTTATTCATTCTACAGTTTGTGGATGTTTTCACTTTTTTCAGTATTTGGCTATTATAAACAATGCTTCTTTTTTTTTTTTTTTTTTTTGAGACAGAGTCTCACTCTGTTGCCCAGGCTAGAGTGAGTGCCGTGGCGTCAGCCTAGCTCACAGCAACCTCAAACTCCTGAGCTCAAGCGATCCTCCTGTCTCAGCCTCCCGAGTAGCTGGGACTACAGGCATGCGCCACCATGCCCGGCTAATTTTTTCTATATATATATTTTAGCTGTCCATATAATTTCTTTCTATTTTTAGTAGAGATGGGGTCTCGCTCTTGCTCAGGCTGGTCTCGAACTCCTGAGCTCAAACGATCCGCCCACCTCGGCCTCCCAGAGTGCTAGGATTACAGGCGTGAGCCACCGCGCCCGGCCTTATAAACAATGCTTCTAAAAACATTCCTGTATGTTCATATGTACACATTTCTAGAGTAAATAGGTGTCACTGAATCAGTGGACATACGTCCCATGTTAGTAAATATTGCAGCACAATTTCCTAAAATGATTTTACCGATTTATACTCCCAAAGGAAATGTATGAATATTTTGTTGATCTATTAATACATACTCAGTAAACCTTGGCATTGTATGACATTTTCATTTAACCAATTCTATTAGCTATGTACTGGTGTCTAATTTTCCATTTAATTTTCATTTCTTTGATGTATAAGCAGTTTAATATCACTTAACAAGTATATTGACCATTGGAAATCCTCATTGTGATGAGCCTGTACAATCCTTTATTCATTTCTTCTTGGTCTTTTTCGTTAGTATTTTTTGGGGATTCATTATATGACCTGGTTACAAATCTTTGCTTGATATATGCAGCACAGACATCTTCTCACACTGTTTGTCTTGACTTTCACCTTTTTAATGGTGAATTTTAATTAATCCTAGGTCTTAATGGAGGCTAATTTATCAAGCACCATTTCACATTGTATTCTGTTGAAGAAAAGTTTGCCTGGTGATGAATAAGTATGCTTTTATCTAAAAGCTATATTGTTTTACTGTTTTCATTTAAATCCATGACATATATGTAATTGACTTCTGTATATGATACTAATCAAGGATCATTATTCTCTTTAAAAACTGTAGATATCTAATTTAACTAAAACCATTTATTGCAATGACAATTTTCCCCTTGTCTAGCTATAGTCATTAATCAACAGACCATTAACACATGTTCCATTGGTTATTGCCTGTTCTGACAACAAATACCACAACTTCTAAATTACCACATATACATAAAATAAATTTTGATATATAAATCTAAAATTCCTCTAACTGTATGTTTCTTTCTCAAGTTTTCTTTGACTGTTATGGACTTTTGATTACCATGTACATTATAGAATTAGGTTGTAAATTTACACAAATGTACAAACTTTTATAGGATTTTTAATCTGATTTTATTGAATTTATAGAATAGTTTTAAAATGTTGAGTTTTAAAATTCTTGAACATTTTTAATATGAAAAATTTTATTTAGGTCTTTTTAAACTCATACTTAATTATACTTTGTTTTAGGTTATTAATTATGAATTGTCCAATTTCCTTAAGTACTAAGTTTGACAGTTGATATTTCTGACATTTCACTTTGATACTTCTTGTTTTATTTTTATTGTGAAGGTACAATCTCAGCCTTTCAAATGTACTTTTTGGCTTGTGATTATCGTTCAAATTTTTTATAGCAATTTTTGTGAAATCATGGATAAATCAAAAATTTGTGTTATTTTCAAATATGAATTCCATTGTGGAACCAGTGCAGCACAGACAGCTCGAATATCAACAAGGTGTTTGGGAAGGATGTGACTAATGAACGCACAGTACACTGATGGTCAGAGAAGTTCCGTTCTGGTGAGTTTTATCTTGAAAATGAGCCATGTGGGTGACCTGAGACCAATGTGGATAATGATGAACTAAAAGCTGTAGTGGAAGCGAATTCATCTCAACCTACACATGAATTAGCAGCAAGGTTTGATGTTATTATTCCAACAATATTGGACCATTTGAAACAAATTGGCAAGGTAAAGAAGTTGGACAGATGGGTTTCTATGAATTAAATGAGCATCAGAAGAGAAATAGTCTTGAAGCTTGCCTTTCTTTGCTGTCACGATATAAAGGCAAACCATTTCTACACCATATTGTTACAGGTGATGAAAAATGGATTCTTTCTGACAATCACCAAGTGTTTGGCACAATGGTTGGATAAAGATGAAGTGCTGAAACATAGTCCAAAACTGAATATTCATCAAAACAAGTGAATGGTGTCTGTTTGGTGGTCTAGCATTGCTATTATCCACTACAGCTTCATGAGACCTGGTCAATCGATTACAGAAGGTGTCTAGTGCAACCAGTGGATGAAGTGATGAAGATGGTTGCAATTAAGTGGCCCAGATTGGTCAATAGAGACAGGCCAATCCTCTTGCAAGCCCACATGTTGCAAAAAACAATGCTGCTCGGACTACAGAAGCTGCACTTGGAAACTCTGTCATCTACTGTATTCACCATAACTTGCACTAACTAGCTACCACTTCTTCCAGACTTTGGACCACTTCTTGCAAGGAAAAATATTCAATTCTCAACAGACTGGAAAATGCCTTTCACCATTTCATGGCCACTGGCTCTCTAGGCTTCTTTGGTGCTGGGATAAGCAACCTACTATTAAGATGGAAAAACTGTGTTGATAGTTTAGGCACATACTTAAATTGTACTGCTTCTTGTTTGAGATATAATAGCTACACTTTTGATTTTAGATTGGACATTTCATATTTAATGACCTAATACTAGGCCCAGATGGGTTCACTGGTGAATTCTAGCAAATATTTAAAGAACTTAACAATCAAAATAGAAAACAGAATCAGAGCAAATACTTCCTGACTGATTCTAGGAGGCTAGCATTACTCTAATACCAAATCAGGCAAAGACATTATAAGAAATGACTACTACAGACCAATAACGCTCATGAACATAGATTTTAAAATTCTCAACCAAACATTAGCAAATGGAATCCAACAATTTGTAAAAAGAATTTTACACCGTGATCTAGTAGAATTTATTATACAAATGCAAGGCTGGTCTAGCATTTGAAAATCAGTTAGTGTAATCCATTATATCAACAGGCTAAGGATAAAATTCATCAAATGATCACATTAATAGATACAAAAAATTTGACAAAATCCATCATTCATTAATCATAAAATCTCTCAGAAAACTGGAGGAATAGAGGGGACTTTCTCAACTTAGTAAAGAATAGCTACAAAACAAAAATCTATAGGTAATATGAGGCTTCCCTGGTGCTTTCCTGCTAAGATCAGGGGCACAGCAAGGATGGGCATTCTCACCACTCTTATTCAACATCATACTGGAAGTCATAACTAGTACAGTAAGACAAGAAAATAACATAAAATGCTTACAGATGGGAAGGAAAAAATAAAATGGTCTTGGTTCACAGAAGATATAATTGTCTATATATAAAATTCCAGAGAGTCAACAACAACAGATAACTGCTGAAACTATTAAGCAATGATAGCAAGGTTGTGCTATAAGATTAATATACAAAAGTTAATTTCTTATATTTCACCTGTAAACAATTGGAATTTGAAATTAAAAACAAAATACCATTTTCATTGGCACCAAAAAATTCAGTTATAAATTTAACAAAATACATACAGTATCTAAAGGATGAAAACTAAAATCTCTGATGAAAAAAATCAAAAGATATAAACAAATGGAGAGTTCATGTACATGAACTTGAAGTCTTGAAGTCCCAATATTCTAAAGGTGTAAATTCTTCTTAATTTGATCTATGGAATCAACACAACCCCAATAAAATCCTAAGAAGTAGTTATTTTGTGAATATCAACAAACTGATTCTAAAGATTATTTGGAAAGTCAAAAGATCCAGATAGCCAACACAATATTTAAGGAGATGTACAAAGTCAGAGAAGTAACATGATGCTTACTTCCAGACTAATAAAAAAACTGTAGTAATAAAGACAGTGTTATATTTATGGGAGAATAAACAAATAGATCAAATAAACAGAATAAATAAAGTAACCATAACTCAATACCCTAGAGATATTAATACATATTGGTCTTTTTCAACATAGTGCATCATGATGTAATAGAAAAAAAGAAACTAGAATTGAATATTATTACATGTACTCTCCAAATTGTGTGATAGAAGATGAGGTAACTGGATTAAAAAGCTTTGGGGACTTTTCTAATTCTAGGTTTAAAATTAAAATACTTCCTTATGTGTTCTACGTAATGTATTAAGGTTAGAATAGATTGCTAAATCAGCCTTAATCATTTCTTCCATATTTCCATTCTTGATTTTATAAGTCAGTGTTTTATTCATATATTTACTCAAATTTTATCAGAGTCACCCTCAGATCACATAAAATAGTCTGCATACTCTGACCATGTAAGAGACAATGTTTTAGCATGATCAGCATGGTCTACTACTCTGCCTGGTTTCCAAATTTCTTTCTTTTTTTACTTTTTTTAAATATTGGAATATTATGGGGGTACAAACATTCTGGTTACATAGAACGCCTTTGCCTACCCCAAGCCAAGCTACAAGCTTGCCCTTCCCCCATACAGTGTGCACCACATGCCTTAGTTGTGAGTTTACCCATCCCCACCACCCCCTCCCACCTGACCGGCACCCAGTGAATATTACTTTCTTGTGAGCACCTTAGTGTTGATCAGTTAGTACCAATTTGATGGCGAGTACATGTTATGCTTGTTGTTCCACTTTTGTGATACCTCACTTCAAAGGATGGGCTCAAGCTCTATCCAAGATAACATAAGAGGTGCTAGGTCACCATTGTTTTTTGTAGTTGAGTAGTATTCCATGGTATACATATACCACATTTTATTAATCCACTCATGTATTGACGGGCACTTGGGTTGTTTCTAAATATATGCTATTGTGAAATGTGCTGCCATAAACATTTGAGTGCAGAAGTCTTTATTATAGAATGTCTTTTGCTCCTTTGTGTAGATGCCTAGTAGTGGGATTGCTGGATCAAATGGTATTTCTATTTTTACCTCTTTGAGGTATCTCCAAATTACATTCCACAGAGGTTTTACTAATTTGCAGTGCCACTAGCAGTATAAGAGTGTTCCAGTCTCTCCACATCCACACCAGAATTTGTTGTTTTGGGACTTTTTCATAAAGGCCATTCTTGCTGGAGTTAGGTGATATCTCACTGAGGTTTTGATTTGCATTTCCCTAATGATTAGAGATTTTGAGCACTTTTTTATACATTTGCTGGCCATTATTCTGTCTTCTTTTGAAAAGTTTCAGTTCATGGCCTTTGCTCACTGTTTGATGGGGTTATTTGATTTTTTCTTGTTAATTTTCTTAAGTTCTTTATAGATTCTTGTTAGCCCTTTATCAGATGTGTAGAATTCAAATATTTTCTCCCACTCTGAAGGTTGTCCATTCGCTTTAATAATAGTTTCCTTGGCTGTACAGAAGCTTTTTTAATTTGATCAGGTCCCATTTATTTATTGTTGTTGCTGCTGTGATTGCTTTGGGGGTCTTCCTCATAAATTCTTTCCCTAGGCTGATGTCTATAATATTTTCTTCTACAATTCTTATAGTTTCATGCCTTAGGTTTAAGTCTGTTATCCACCGTGAGTTGATTTTTATGAGAGGTGAGAGGTGGGGATCCAGTTTCAATCTTCTGCATGTGGTTATCCAGTTTTCCCAGCACCATTTATTGAATAGCGATTCTTTTCCTCAATGTATATTTTTATGTGCTTTGTCAAACAGTAGATGACAATATGAGGATGGTTTCATATCTGGGTTTTCAGTCCTGTTCTAAAGGTCTATATCTCTGTTCTTGTGCCAGTACCATGCTGCATTGGTTACTATAGCCTTGTAGTAAACCTTGATGATGCCTCCTAAGTTGTTCTTTTTGCTTAAGATTGCTTTGGCTATATGAAGTCTTCTCTGGTTCTATATGAAGCGTAGAATTACTTTTTCTTCATCTCTAAAGAATGATGATGGTATTTTGATAGGGATTGCATTAATTCTGTAGATCACTTTAGGTAGTATGGACATTTTAACAATATTGGTTCTGCCAATCCACGAGCATGGTAATGCTTTCCATCTGTTTACATCTTCTACAATTTCTTTTCTCAATGTTTCATAGTTCTCCTTATATAGCTCTCTCACCTCCTTCATTAAATGTATTCGTAAATATTTAATTTTCCTTGATGCTATTGTGAAAGCTGTTACTTCTTTGATTTGATTTTTGACTTGACTGTTATTAGCATATATGAATGCCACTGATTTGTCTGCATTGATTTTGTATCCGAGACTTTACTGAATTCATATCAATTTCAGGAGTCTCTTGGTTGAATCCTTGGGGTTTTCTAGATATAACATCATATCATCAGCAAAGAGTGAGAGTTTGACCTCTTCTCCCCCTATTTGGACACCTTTAATTCCCCTCTCTTGTCTGATTACTATGGCAAGGACTTCCAGCACTATCCAAATTTCTTATAATTTAATGTCATGCTATTTATCTGTTACACTTTCTCAATTCTTTTCAACATGCCAGTAGTATTTTATTTTTTTTTATTTATTTATTATTTTTTTTTTGAGACAGAGTCTCACTTTGTTGCCCAGGCTAGAGTGAGTGCCGTGGCATCAGCCTAGCTCACAGCAACCTCAAACTCCTGGGCTCAAGCAATCCTCCTGCCTCAGTCTCCCGAGTAGCTGGGACTACAGGCATGCACCACCATGCCCAGCTAATTTTTCTATATATATATATTTTTAGTTGTCCATATAATTTCTTTCTATTTTTAGTAGAGACGGGGGTCTCGCTCTTGCTCAGGCTGGTCTCGAACTCCTGACCTTGAGCGATCCACCCGCCTCGGCCTCCCAGAGTGCTAGGATTACAGGCGTGAGCCACCGCGCCCGGCCGCCAATAGTATTTTAGTTTCATTATACCTCCATAATTTGAAAATCTACAGCTTTGACAAAGAAGATCCTATATACTCACCTCTGAGTATTCAGATTTTTCTCGTTTTGAGAAAACAAAAAAAATCTTACATTATATCTTCTATGTGAGAAATTATCTGAAAACTCTGACCTTCACTGATTTTCCACAATATTAATATTCCTCAGTAAATATAGATTATTTTATTGATTTCGCTTTTATATTATTTACTTGTTCCATGCATTTTTCATTTTCTCCAAAGTATATCAGTAGCTCCCTCAGATTAATGAACATAGCTTCTGGTCTACTCTATCTCCAACAGCACCAAGAACTGTATTATGCATACAGTAAGTGATAAGTATTTTTAAATTTAGTGCTTGTTTGAATCTGCTACTAGTGCACTGTATTTTGTTCTGTGGTACATTTGTGAAAGATAGATAATTGCCAAGAAACTGTTGAAATATAGACTCCACTGGCATTCCTCAGATCTGCGCTCCATGGACTGATCCCCAGGACTTCTTTAAAAGAGCCTAATTCTTATGCATCTATAGATGGGGTAACTGAGTTTGGATCTGGATTTTTAACCCACAAACATTACTTTCACCTTACTTTGATGTTGAACATCAAAGAAAAAAGCACCCTGCAATTTATAAAACATTTTAGAGTTTTTAGGCTAAATAACAAGATATTCTTAACAAAAGTATATGTACTCCAATTTCACATATGCCTTCTCTATGGGTAACATTTAACATATTAAAAAAAGAAAATAATAAAACATCAACAAAAGCCCTTCTGAAGACCTCATAGTTGATGTACTTTGAAATCTAGTTTGCATAGTAAAATACATAACTTGATGAACAGCAAATTAATTTTAAATAATTAAATTAGACCTATTTCAAAAATATTATTAAAGAAAATTCAATGTATATCACTCTATTCTCCCAAACATCAAATTTATATTAAGATAAACAAAAATTTATACAAAACATAATAGAAAATTGAAATATCCTGTTTGTTTGCCTTGTTTTGCTTTCCTGTGAGTAAAAGCCACAAATCATTCTCTGAATTTGATCAGGTAAAAATGTGATGTGTCTAAAAAGACTGCACAGATAGTGTGAAGTAAAAATTAAATTTTGTGGGAAACCAGTTTCTCAGAAGCTTTTCAGCTTAAACATCATAAAAAAAAAAATCCCTAATCATTACTTTTAGTTTAACTCAACCAACAGCTAATCAATTAATTCAGGGTTTCATGCACACACATTCTTTACACATAAAGCTGATCCATAGATAAAAACTTCAATTTTAATTTTCTGACTTTTGGTGTATATAGAGAGATAAATGATATACTTCCCAGGTATAAGGTTAATTTGTAATTTATACCTGTGACATTCTGAAAGCCACTGGATAGCCTTGTCTTGATACAAAAACACTGTTCCCATGGGACTGGACATTTATACATTGTAAATGAACAGCTGCACAGTATACTGGTTTCCAAGGCTCACATTAGTACCACACTAATCCATGTATATTTGCAAATTGTTATGATCATTGCTCAGAAATGGCATCAGTTGCAGCTGCAGCAATTCTGAAAATATTTCAGACTTGTGATGGCTGGAACAACAACACAGAAATTATAATCATCTGACATCCATCATCACCGCTCCTTCACTTGATTACACCAGTCAACAAATCCTGGGCAGGAAGACAGTGACAAAAAGGAACAACACAAACCTCATCTGCTAAAGAAATGTATTTTTTTTTTCTTTAATTCTCACCATCTCAATTTCTACCGTCTTCCTTTTTCCATTTTCAAACACTATCCAATACACAAACAGAATCATAAAAATAAACGATTTTTCAAAGTCTCCATTAATCTGCTACTTCTTAAGAACTGAATAAACAAGGGACTTCTAAAAAATCCTAGTGCCATGTAATGTGATATTGTTACCAAATATTATTCTGAATATGATTTTGAGTAGAAACATACCCATCTGGTTATTTTTCTCTGTTCACCCTCCCCTTTTGTTTTCTATTTTATCTTGACCAAGCTATATTTTCCCCTTATTGGAAAACTAAGTATTCTCAATGTATAGGGTAGACAGAATTTCTTTTTCAATACTGCTATTTTATCTCTTATTTCTTAATCCATACATTATGGCTCAACAATTCTCTACTGAAGGATTTCTGATAATTAATGTCTACGAATTCATAATAGACAATTTAGCCTAAAACATTATTTTTGTAAGTCATAGTTGTAACCTTAGTGTTACTAATTTTGGGCTCTTTATCTTAGCCTTTCAGACAAGCTAAGCAAACTTACAAGGTCCAATACCAAACAAATGCTTTTACTTACGACTGAAAATATTCGTGGAATTAACTAATGAATGAATATTTATGTCTTATAAACTATTATAAAATTATACTTTAACTTTTGAAATTAAGATTCAATTAGAGGCCGGGCGTGGTGGCTCACGCCTGTAATCCTAGCACTCTGGGAGGCCGAGGTGGGCAGATCGTTTGAGCTCAGGAGTTCGAGACCAGCCTGAGCAAGAGCGAGACCCCACCTCTACTAAAAATAGAAAGAAATTATATGGACAGCTAAAAATATATATAAAAAATATTAGCCGGGCATGGTGGTGCATGCCTGTAGTCCCAGCTACTCGGGAGGCTGAGACAGGAGGATCCTTTGAGCTCAGGAGTTTGAGGTTGCTGTGAGCTAGGCTGATGCCACGGCACTCACTCTAGCCTGGGCAACAGAGTGAGACTCTGTCTCAAAAAAAAAAAAAAAAAAAGATTCAATTAGAGAAAAAAATCTTAGTATGTAGCATGTAATACAAAGCCTTTCATTGACTGATCTTTACTTGTCCATTTTCCTGGTCACAAATTCCACATATTAGATCTGAATATCCTTAGATTTTAAGTGTAATATTTTATGTTTGTGCATGTTAGTCTCTCTGCCAGAATTCTATCCTTTGATAACATATTTCAACTGATACTTTCTCCAGAAACCCATTTAAAGTATATAATGCAACTAACAAATTCACAAAGCTGTGCAATTGATACCAAAATCTAATATAGAACATTTTTATCACCCCGGTTTTGATTCTCCTAATTTCTTCCTATAGATTTGTTACCATTGGATTTTACTTTTTTACACCAGTATAGCTTTATTCCCACCTTGCTTCTTTGTGCTGCCATTGTGTAATATCACACACACACACCACCCCTATTCACGTGCACACACACACACACACAAGCCCAGAAACATAGTTATATACATATTGATTTATTCAATCTTTTAAAATTATTTAAGAGAAGGGAGAATAAATATATAATTATACTGTCTTTTATAACCTTTTACATAATTCCCTTTAGTAGCACTTTTTTCAATATAGCTTTAAATTAATATCTGCTGTCATTTGCTTTCAAACTTGAAGAACTTTATTATTTCTTATATCAGATCTGACAGCAACAAATTCTCATTTTTATCTTCATTTTGAAAGATTTTTGTTTTTACTTTTAAAACATTGACTACATCATCCAGTGCTTTCTGCTTCCATTGTTTCTGATGAGAAGTCAGTTATTCATCTTATTAGGTTTCCTTAATATGTGAAAAGTTATTTTTCTTTTCCTGTGTTCAAGATGTTCTCTTTGTCTTTCAGTATTTGACTATGGTATGTCTGAGTGTGTATCTCTTTGTGTTTATCCTACTTGGAGTTCATTGTGCTTCTCAGATATGTAGACTAATATTGTTCATCAAAATAGAATGTTTTTAGCTATTACATTCTCAAATATTTTTTCTGTCCCTTTACTCTTTCTTTTGGTACTCCTGTTATGTATGTGTTGGTGTTCCTAATGATGCCCCGTGTTTTTCTGAGGCTCTTGAATATTATTTTATTTACTTTCACCTGTTTTTCAGATTGCTAATCTCTATAATCTGTCCTCAAGTTTGCTGCTATCTTTTTTTTTTTTTTGGCCTGGTCATATATAGTGTTGAGAATCTGGTGATTTTGGTTAAGTCCAGAATTACCATTCGGCTCTTTATTGTAATTCCTATCCATAAGTGATATTCAAATTTTCATCATGAGTTTAATTCTTTCCAGATGTTTTCTTTAGTTCTTGGAATAAGTTAATACTAGCTGTTTACAGTCTTTATTGGCAAAGTCCAAAATCCACACCCCCTCAAAAAAACCAGTTTCTAATGCCTGCTTTTTTTTTGTTTTGTTTTATTATACTTGGTATGGGGCGCACTTTCTAAAACTTTAAATGTCTCATAATTTTTTGATTGAAAGCTTCATTTTAAAATAATATATTGTTATGAAGTGATGGATATGATAATTAATTTGATGGTGATAATCATTTCAAAATGTATACATATAGAAACATCAAGTTGTACATTTTAAATACATACACATTTTGTCAATTATACTTCAATGAAGCTATAAAAAATATAAATAAAGCCAACTCACCATTTAAAAGAAAAGAGTATATTATTGTCAAAATCACGGAGCCTGAATCCCATCCACACATACACATATACATAGGGAATTAATGTGTTTTTTGTTGTTTGATGAGCCCTTTGTTTAATGACTTGATTGAAATAATTATATGAAAATTATTTTTCCTGCAGTATGAAGTTTCCGATGTCCCTGCTTAGACTTTTTTCTTGCTTGTATCATTTAGCCTGACTACTAAGAGTTGCCTCTGGGTCAGCATAATCCACTATCAACCAAAAAGTGTGTTTAAGCCCCTCTGACCAGTTAGATTTCTACTCTTTATTCATGAATGTGTGTGTGTGTGTGACTTATATGCTATTATCACAGTTTTTGCCACACATTCAGCCAGGAACCAGTAGCTTGGAATTTTCCTCTCTGATCACTTTTAAGAGGCTATAGCCATGGACATACGCATGCTCTTCCAGACTGCCAAGGAAGCATGCAATTTTATTTTCAATAAATAAATGTCTAGAGTTGTTCTTTGGTTAGAGTAGCTTAATGTTCAACCAACATTTGAGTAGACTTTATGATTAAGTCCCTTGTGCCTGTTGGTTTCTGCCTTCTATCATTGGATCTGTGTGTGGTTTGAGGCTTGTTTTCAAGTGTGCCTTCTCCTGCTCTGACAATGATTCAGCTTAGTAAATGTGCAGTCTTCCTCATTCCCATGGTTGAGTGTGATCCCAAGGAGGATCTACTTGGCTGTATCTTTCTTATTGATCTCTGTTAAACTTTTGGTTGTTCTGCTGTTTTGATTAGCAGCATTATGGAGCCACTATACCCTCTTAATTGCTTACCCCCAAGATATTCATTGATTTTGACAATGAAAGGAACATCCATCCTCTTGTCAGTGCCCATCCAGAACAGGGCTTCTACAAGATATGGCCAGGGTGAGATACACCAGTGACTTTCCACACTGCAGTGAAATCATAGCCCTAGACTGGGAGCAATAGAGAAAGAGAGCTCCCTTCTTTATCACACTCATTCAGAGTACAGTTTACATAAACACAGTTGGGGAGTTGGGTAGGAGGAAGTTGTGTTTCAAGAGCCCTAGACTCTTGATATTCTTACTAAAACTTAGATTTTATTGAGTGAATGTTTCTTTCTTTATTTTTATTATTATTCTTTCTTTATTTATTTACTGTGTGTACTTAGGCCAATTTCCAGACACTTTAAGTTATTTTTTGGTATAATTTTTTGCCAGTTAAATAGTTATTTCCCTGGAGACAATGTTGTCAAATTTCTCACTCTATCATTCCAGATGTACAAGTAGGGTTTATTTCAGGAATGTAGGTTTTTGTTTTGTTTTGTTAATAAGATCTTTATTAACATAATCATCATAGTAATAGAGAAGTTTTTAAAAAATCATATTAGATTATCAGTTTCAAAAATGTGATAATAAAGATAGTCACTTATAAAAACTCATATTTAACCTTAATTATTTTAGTCTTTGTGAAAGCACAAATAAATAAAGCATGCAGTTAACTCATCTATTAACTACTTTATTTGGTTTCATATCCCATATAATTTAACCAAGAACATCTATTCTTTTATATTAGTCTTCTTTTGTAACATTAGCATTTTCATGATTCATTACTAAAACATCACTCCTAGAAGGAAAAAAAAATATTCTCATATTTCAATATAATCTTATCAAATAATACAATAGCATATCCAAATGATAATATAACATGATCAAGTGGGGCTTATACCATGAATGTAATGATTTGTTTTTTTTAGTATATCTATTAACATAATTCACCACAGAAATAGTCCAAAAAAGTATATGATTACCTCTTTAGATGGTAAAAACTCAGTGATAAGACACACGCTTGCTAAAAGTCTCATTAAAAGACTTCCTCAAGAAATTATTTTATAAACATAATATATTCTACCAATTTATTTACTTATTATTTCAACTAGCATACAAGTTAGTATCATATCTAATGAGCAAGCTATGAAACCTTCCCTAATCAAGTCAAGAAATAAGATAAAGACCTCATTTATCACAACAATTATTTAAAAGTCTTCCAAAGCTATGCAAAAGAAATGAGAGTAAAAATTAGACAAAGTAAAATTATCCTTAAGTGTAGATGATATTGTTTACCTTGAAAACCCAAGAGAATTAATTAAAATTACAAGTGATATGATAATTCAATAAAGAGGTGAGCAACAACCACCAGTGAGGTAATAAAATTAATGAAAAAGATCCATTCGTAAGCAAAAAATATATGAAAATACTTAAGAATCAAGAGGAAGTGTGCAAGATCTATAGGAAAAGTAACCTTAAGTGCAACTAAAGGTCACAAAAGAAGACTTAAACAAAAATAATATCATGATTGTTCTTGGCTAAAGTTGTATGGCAGGTAGAACTGGGCTCTTAAACAATAGGTGATTAGTTAACTGAATAGAATCTGTTTGCTGACCAGATATACTCTCACAAAGACCAACCAGTAGCCTGACAACTCTATTTCATCACACTAACACTGTTGGGGCATTAGAATGCAGTCCTTGTTAGGGTAAACTTCGTCAACACCAAGCATATCCTGTACTATGAAGGCATATTAGGATTTCAGATGAAGTTTCCCCAGAAACTGAAAGGCAGTCGTAGGGATGGGTATTGTTTTTCTTTTTAAACATCACTGCTGAACTTCATAGAGATCTCTACCGCCACCACCAAGAACCTATAGGAGTGTAATAACTGGTGCATCATAACTCCTCGAAGAAATAAAAATACTCCAAGGCACTGGACTGCATTCTAGGATTAGAGAGCATGTATAACCTAATCTTAAAGAATGCATTTAGTGTACTCTATTTATCGATGTTAAAAAAACAACAAAAAAATGACTTTTGGTTGTAAGGTTAATTAACTGTGTCTTACAAAAGTATTCATCTTCCTATATAAATAACGTCCGAATATAGTGCCTGCATGTTTGGGTAATGTTAATAAAGCATTTTCTTTTTCAGGAGTCCTGAATAGAAATGTTTCTGTGGTTCTGCTTTTACAGAGGAAATTTATTGTATTAGGCCACAGCTGTAAATTTTCTCCCTCCAATCCTATAAATTTCTTCTAAATGTTTAATGGTTTATAACTGTAATTATTCTTGTGTGCCAACATTAAACTTTAAAAAGTTTAATTTGGAGACTATTCGGAGAAACTCATCTTTTTTACAGCCTCATAAATAGTCCTTTGATGAAATGAGCAGAGGCTCTGTATCTGCCCGAGGTGAATACAAATGACACCACATAGACCATACTTATGGAGAGGAAGTAAATGCAATGATGTCTAAAGTGATCAGCCAGTGCTCAATAGCAATGAATAGTATACGTTGAAAGATAAGAAATAGCATGATTCTCAAACCTTATGTCTTTCTCTTCTCTTCCTCATTCTCTTTGTCCTCTTTTCCTCCTCTGAATTGTTCTGAAAGTTTTCAATATTCCCAAACAGTCTAACATTCCTTATCCCGAATATATAGTCCATAGCTTCCATTCACCAATATATTCCAGTGTTACTTTTTTCTCTTTTTTTTTCCTTCTTTCTTTCCTTTTTTTTTTTTTTTTTTTTGAGACAGGGTCTCGCTTTGTTTACTATGTTGCCCAGGCTGGTCTCAAACTCCTAGCCTCAAGCAATCCTTCTGCCTCAGTTTCCCAAGTAACTTGGAGTACAGGCATGAGCCATCACACCTAGCATCACTTTTGAATACTATGTAATAGAGAATGCACAGATATGTTAGATATTGCTAAGAATATATCTTCTTTGTGAAGTTCAATTGTTGTATCATACCATTTCAGGGACTCAGGTGAATGAGAACTTTAGTTTCAAAGTAGGCTGTGACCATTGAGATAAGTATTAGAAGCTTTGTAATACAGTATACTGTATTGCAAAGAATACTTCCAAATGTGAATTTATATACAATATTTACTTTAAATTCAATTAAGATACAATAACCAGTCAGTTTTCTTTCATTTAACTCAGTGGGAAAATATTAAAAATTTCTGCATACAGGTACATAGATATAGGCATCTCCTCAGAAAAATCAAAGGTTTAGTTTTCATTTTAAAATTACTATATTATTATATTTACACCTCTATTTTACCACAAAAAGAATTCATTTTCCTTTTGTATAATTGTTTGAATAGAAAACATTTCTATTTAATTTTGTGATATATTAACACCCTACCTTAATCCAAAAGGAATTTAAGATAACAAATAATAAAATGTCTAGCTTAATTATCACTTCTAAATATTAAAAATATATATTTATAGCACATATTTTTTCTAATTTTAAAACCAATATACAGCTAAACAAAGAATTTTTTAAAATAGAAAAATAGACACAAGAGACTTAAGCATGACTAAAATCACCTATTGTCTGCCCAGAGTAGTCTGTTCATTCTGTAAGTATAATTTCAATATGATGGGAATTGCTCATCCCAATCAGACCCATGTCAAACTGCTAATCTGAAAAAATGTAAGATAATAAATGTGTGCAGTTTTAAGTCATTGATTTTGTCATAATTTATTATACAAGTAAGAGAAAACTAAAACAATGAAAATCCAGCATGGATATTATATGTAAAATGTATGACCACTATAGTGCAAAGATTGGAAGAGGGGAAATGGAAGTATAGTATTGCAACATTTTATAATATACATGAAACAGTATTAAATCGTTTAATGGTAGATTATTATAAATTCAATATGTGAATATGTGTATTATAAATTCTATAGAAGCCACTAAAACAACAAAATACAGTTATAAGTAACAAGCCAACAAGGAGATGAAGGAGAATCACAACAATAAAAAGGGATAGATAAGTGTAGGAGTGACATCAGCCAGATGGTCGGAATAGGAAGTTCCAGCTCTTTTCCCTCTATGGAAACATCAATTTAACAGCCATATATGGACCCGAATACCTTTCTAAGAATGCTAGAATGCAGTGAAGAAGTCACAGGACTCAAGAAGAGCACAGGACAAAGAATGGCTCCATTGAAATGCACAGGAAGAGTACTTTCACTTTTCCTACATTTCCTCCTCCCCTAAGTTGGCACACCTCAGAACTGAGAAAGATTCTCTTGGTCTATGATTTCTACCACAAGGGAAAAAGAGAGGGAGGGGTGCCTCCAATGTCCCCAGATTTTCAGATCACTTCCTGAGAGATCTGCTTCTGTTTCACCTCACCCAAAATGTTGAGAGATCCAGCATAGTTTGAATTCATAGAGGCAGTTAAGACTAGAAAGGAGGAGAAGATAGTTCTCAGCAATCAGTGCAGCCCCAAGTAGTCACAGGCCTCAAGTATGCAGCTGAGATTGTACCTGTCAGCATGGATCTCAACAGCTGCTCTGGCTCTCAGGAGCCAGTTTGGCTCTGCAGAATTGGGAGAAGGCACACAATCCTAGGACTTCTTCAGATGGGAGGGAGAAAAGGAGAGCTTCATCTGATGTCCTGGCATCTCAGTGCACTGCTCTAGGGAAAAGAGGTGGGTAGCTCTCAGTACCAGGGATGGCTCAATAGGATTGAGAGAAGGTGCACAATCCTGATTTTTCTTTTTCAGGAGTGAGGGAGAAAAATGGAACCTTTACCAACAGCTCAATATCAAGAACTACCCTAGGGAAAAAGAAATGGGCAGCTTTCAGCACCCAGTACAGCTTTTTAGAATTGAAAAAAGGTTCACAATCCAGAGACTTCCCCCAAGAGAGAAGGAGAAGACTGAAACATGCATACTCATAGAAAAAGATTTGAGAGACTCCCAAAATCTCTAGGTGAGTTGATTGGTGAAGGTCTTTCCCTGCCGAAGCCTGTCATAAAGATTAGAAGAAGTGACTGCTTCATCAAGTTCACAGATATCAATGAAAAATTACAAAAAATATGAAGAATCTGGGAAATATGACACTACCAAAGTAACAAAATAAATCTATAGTAACAAACCCTCAAGAAGTAGAGTTCAATGAGTAGTCTGACAAAGAATTAAGAGTAATCATCTTAAAGAATCTCAGTGACCCAAGAGAATAGACAGACAAGTAAACAAAATAAGAAAAATGGAATCATAAGCTAAATGAGAATATTAACAGAGACAGAAACCATAAAAAAAGGACCAAACAGAAATTCTGAAATTTAAGAATATAATATAATAACTAAATTGAACAATTCAATAGAGAGCTTCATGATATTGGTCTTGGCAATGAGTTAACGAATATAACACCAAAAGCACATACAATCAAAGCAAAAATAGGTAAGTGTCACTATCTTAAATTAAAAAGCTTCTGCACACAAAGGAAACAACCAACAGAGTGAAAAGTCAACCTATGAAATGGGTGAAAATATTTCATACTGTATATGAAAAAGGGTTAATTTCCAAAATATATAAGATTGTCCTACAACTCAATAGCAAAAAACAAAACAAAACCAATGTGTATATTATGCCACATTTAAACAAGATAAAAATATCTGCTGTCACTACTCTTTTTATCATTGTACTAGAAGTTTTAGCTAGTGCAATAAGGGAAGAAAAAGGAAATTAAAGTCATACAGATTGGAAAGAAAGAAAGAATACTCCCTAAATTCAGATGACATGATTATATGGAAAATCATACAATCTCAGGTAATCTAAAAAATAAATATCACAGAACTAGTAAGTGAATTTTGCCAAGTCACAGAATACAAAATAAACACATACAAAAAAATGAATTGTACTTCTATGTACTAGGAATGGACAACCAGAAATAAACACTTAAAAATCATTCATAAAAGGTTTCTTAATTAATAGATTTATCACATTGTCTCTGAATTCTCTCTGTCATAATCTTTGTATTTTTCCATTGGCTGATGCAGCTGATAGAAATAGGAAGATTGTTTAATCTCTCTTATAGAAAAAAATAGTTCCTAATTGAAATTTAGTTGAAAGTATCTTTCTTGATACTCCTTGCTGAGGCTTTACTATCTATCCATTTAAATCAGTCTAAATCCAATCAAGAAATAGAAATCACACAGAAGATTAAACAGCAAAAGCGTCATGTGAAAAATTATGAAACTCTGCTGAAGAAGTGACTGTAAGTCTAAGAAAACTATATGGTGTCCAAGGAATGAGGGATTGTACCCAAGGAAGAGCAAACTTGGAAGGGGTCCAGATTTTGTTGGAGAAGATTGAGTTTAACTCACTGGATAACAGAGAAGGTTACTGGTTTGCCTAGATCAGAGTGGGTCTGCAGTCACTTGGCAAACAAGAAGCAGTGCCAGTGTGCAGAGGGAGAAGCTGCTTGCTGAGAACTCCATAAAACTGCTGCACAAGGGCTTACAGAAGAAATCACGGTGCAGGTGCAGGTGGGAGGTCTTTCCAGAACTGTGTACAGGGCCTGTGAAAGTTATTGCCAGGCCAAGTCTAGGCTGCAAGGTTGAAGCAAAGATCCACAGTATGATCTCCCCTCCACACCACTGACAACCCACCAAGCAGCAGCAGGAAACAGCAAGAGAGCCCCTTTCTCCCCCCAGTATCCCTCCAGCGCCCTCTACTGAGAAGTATAACTGCTCACCATAAAGGAGGGTTGCTAAAAGGAATTCTGTCTAGTAAGGCCGAGCATATATTGAAGGAAAAATTTGGAGCTAAGCAGCAATAAATCAATAACTGGCATACAGTTTAGTCTTGTGTCCTACAGTTTACATAAATCAAATGGAGAGGGAATTATTCAATCGTGTACTATATAGCTATATTTTCACAAGCCATGATCAATAAGTATAAACTATACTTGAATTTTTCAGACATAGTGAAATGAGGTTTGCTTAGTTATTTTTAAAAATTTTACCATCTCTTTTTACCAACACAATAAATCTACCATGATCAGTATATTTGATACCTGCATCTTCCCAGTATTCTTTAATTCTTTATCTTTTGTCCCTGTATTCTCATTTTCTCCAATTTTCCCTTTCTGTATACAACCTCATCCCTGTTATCTTTTGAATTGCTTCCTGATCTCACGTCATCACCTCTTAACATTCTTCAAACAGATTTATTGAGGTAGAATTGATATAAAATAAACTGTCCATATTTAAAATGTATGATGCAATACATTTTAACTTAAGGATAAAACTGAAAAATCTTGACAAACAAGATTATGAACATAATTATCGATTCCAAAGTTTCTCCATGCTCCATTGTACAACCCTTTCTTACTCCTCCCACTGACTCTATCTATCTACAGGCAACCACAGATCAGCTTTCTGTCACCATAAGATTCCTGATTATCCCTTTAAATTCTAGATTCTGTAATTATATCACTTCTCTCATTTCTGATTTTGGTAACTTGTGGATTCTCTGTTTTTATTGTTCAATCTTACTAGAGATTTATCAAGTTTATTGATCTTCTCAAAAAACTAGCTTTCAATTTCATCTTTTTTTTCTATTTTTTGCTTTCTATTTCATTGATTCCTGATCTGATTTTTATTATATTAATTTATCTGTTTAAATTCAATTTAACTTGTTCTTTCTCTAGTGTTGCAAGGTGAAAGATGAGATCACTGAAGAAGACCTTTCTTCTTTTCTAAAATACCCATTTAATGATACATTTTTTAAATTTTTATCATTATTAATAAAACTTCCATCATTTAAAACTGAAGCCACACTCCACAAAGTATATGTTGCATTTGTATTTTCATTTAATTTAATACATACTGTAATTTCCTTTTTGATTTTTTTCTTTGACACACTGATTTAGTTTCTGAATATTTGTGAATTTTCCAGAGATTCATTTTTTGGTATTGGTATCTTATACCTTGCATATTTATTCACACATTTATCAATGTTCTTCATTTATTTGTGGTACAAGTTTCATATTCCTGAAGTTATGTCCTATTTCATATATAATGATATAGCAGAACAATCCAAAACTCAGTAAGAAGTCTGAATAAATTGTATATAATAGATGATACAAATGTAGTTAGAAAACACAAAAAAATAGTTTGATCAAATTCACATGATATTAATTTAAAACAATAATTTAAGTTCATACAGTTATTAATTTAAGTTCAAATAACACTCATCACAGATACTTGATCAATAAATATTTCAATATGACAGTTCAGGCCCCCAAAATATGTTTTTTAAATGATAATTTAATGATAGAACATGTCTACTATAACTAGATCTTTCTAAAATGTCATCATGTTGATTAAATAGCATATTATTAATATAAAGTATTTATTGAGTATTTATAAGTACATATATTGCTGTATACACTCATAAGTGTCTTTTAAGAAATCATTAAAGTATCTATTTAACTTCAATCATGATCCTATTAAATTTCAATTTAATGCCTAGTTAAGTATGCTTAGGGCAAATCATTTAGGCTATGCCCATACAGATAAAGTGAATTGAAAAGCCAAAATAGTTATCTAAATAATTTCAGCCAAAATTAAATTTTTAAGTCTAAATTAGCTAGGCCAAATGTCTTCTTTGATCATGTATATTGGATGCATCTATAATTCTTGGATTATTCTGTTCTCAAAGAATAAATTTTATATTCTATTAAAACTATAATAGAAAGTCCTCAAGGTAGTAAACGTGTTTATTTCTATACTTCACAGTGACATGGACTATATTTAAATTAATCAGGATTTATAAAAGTGATGCATAGTAAATTCTTAATGAAAACTAACCTGAATTGGAAACACTAACTGAAATTTGCATAAAATCAATTTTCATAGAGTATAAATTTTATAATTTTTATCACAGGTTTTATAAAATACTGTTTTACAGTTAACTCTTGAACAATAGGAGTTGAACTACACGGGTCCACTTCAACATAGATTTTTTTCAATGAAAGTTACACCGAGTGACTGCCTCTCCTGCCTACCCTTCTACCAGGCTCCATCTTCTTCTCCTCTGCCACCCCTGAGACAGCAAGACCAACACTTCCTCTTTCTCTTTGTCTTCAGCTTACCCAATGGGAAGACAAAGAGGATGAAGACCTATATGATGTTCCATAATCCACTTTAAATTGAGTCACTTAAAGTCAAAAGTATACTAATTTTTAAAGGTGCTCCTAGGGCTAACATGTTACCATGCTCATGTTTGTATTTGTTAATTTATGAAAAATTGAAAATGTTATCACAAAATGAAGCTGTCACTTTCAGCTCAATTCAGTACTAAGGGTGGAAACTAGTTAAGTTTGCCATTTTGCCCTTCAGCAGGTTTCTGTTTACCTTGACCCCTCTAGCTCTGGAAACTTTATCTGTTTGAGTTCTCTATTGCTTTGTTTCCAGATGCTTTGTTTCTATTAATAAATCTATGCCTTATGCCTTTGCTCATGCCTCCCTCTCACCTGAAATTCTCTACCCCAGCCCTGTTACCTCCACTGGTGAAAATATTATCTTTGTTCAATATCCATATCAAATGTCTTCTCTACAGTAAAAATTTCCCTACCTCACCCAATAAAACTGCTTTTTTCTTTCCCTAGTTTTTCAAGGCATTTCTTTAAGAATGCCAGTTCTTATAATTTGCTTTAAATGGTACTCTTTCTAAGTTTACATTATTTAAGGTAAAAGATTGCATCATATCCACAGTGAAATCCTCGAAAGGGGGAAGGGTTTTCATTCATCATTGTATTAACATTTCCTGGTACATGAGTATTTATTGAATACATGATATTAGAAGGCTGATTTAAAAATAGACAAATTTCTGTCAGACACTCTCTCTCCTTAGCCCTGTACCTGGAAATATTTATATTGCAGATATCTCTGATAGTAGTTACTCCTCTGGATAGAATTAATATTTAGCTTTTGCTTGCAAGAAGAATCCAGTCCTGAAAGTAATATCAGCCATAAAAATGAGATACAAAAATTAACTTTTTTTTTAAACAATTCACTTTCTGTGTGGGAGGAAACCGATAGAAAAATGCTAAATGAAATTAGCATTCTTATCTCTTCTCCCAGCATAGATCTCTAGGCACTCTGGATGAGTTTGCAAGATTAACATGCTAGAGTCTCACATAGGAACTGTTCACAGCCCCATGGATGAATTTAAATGTAATTCAGAAATATCATGAAAGAATTTGGTTTCCTAAAAAATGAACACAGACATTGGAAGGATTAGAATGCAAAATACCACCAATTTTTAGTAAGTATTTGCTGGAATTAACTTCACTGTATACAAATATTCTGTAATTCAATATTCACTGGTTGCTTTTCTATCAGCAGTAGTATTTAGTTTAATTTTTTCTACACACTGAGGATCTGCAGTCTGCTGATTTAGAGGGGAAGAGCATGCTACTAGGACTTTACTCTCAGAATAGCTTTATCCCAAAGGGGGCACATTCCATGGCTTTGAGATTAACAATCTTACCCTTACTTAGCAGAAAGAGAGGAGATATGAACCAGTGTAATCAAAAAAAAAAAAAAAAAAAAAAGGAAAACAGTTCTGGGGAACTTTCAAGTTATTCAATTCAGTTCCCTAATAGCCAAATAAATGTGTGAATTAATAACACTTATCAAGTGTTTACTATACTGCAGACATCATGCTAAGCACTTAGTATGCATTATCTCACTAAAGAGCATAGACACAACCATGGAAAATATGCTATGTACTTTTGCATTTCATTTTTGAAAACAAAGAGAAAAATACCTAGGACCTTACTCTGACTCCAGTGATTCTTTAACCTCCATTCTTTATTATAAATCACTTTATAACTGAAAAAAATGATTAGTCCCCAGCATAAATTTCATATTATATTTTAATCAGTGTGCCTATCTGATACCATCCCACACTAAGGACTTCAAAAGTAGGTAGAATTACTGAATGAAAGTTCTTTTCTGTTTTTTTCTACTTTATTCAATATCACCAAATCCATTCCAGATACATTTTTCATTATATTGTCCACAGGATTAACTAAATCATTAGCCTTTCATGAAATAAAATTAATAAGAGAAATAACAATAAAACAATTGAAAAATGTCTTCATAGAGGATATAATGAGAGTGCAATGAAATAAGTGGTCAGTTTGTTTAGCATTTGCAATGAGCTGGATAAATGTGGGAGGCTCTAAGTTCCAGCTTCAATTTAAGAGAAAATAGTAATGTAAAAGATATACCTGAAGAAATTACACAGAATGAAATTCAGAAAGAGAAAGAGGTGGAAATATTAAGGAGACATCAAAAAACATGAAAGTAAAGTGAAAAATTCTGGAATTTCAGAGGTGATGGTAGGAAGAATGGGGATAAAGAAAATATTTGGAAAGATAATGTCTGAAAATTCTAGAATTTGTTAAGAACAGCATTGCTCAGGTTTAGAAACCCAATAACTACCTAGCAGAGTATACACACACACACACATATACATATTCATGAGAGTTAAACTAGAAAATGCTAAAGATAAAATAAGATATTAAAAGCAGCCAGCAAGTGCCCATTACTTACAAAGGAAAATCAATTAAACTAAAAATTTATTTTCAATAGCAATGGAATCGTAAGACAGTTACATTTATCTTGAAAGATCTGACAAAAAATAACTGCAAACCATAATTCTGTATTTAGCAACACCATATTTCAAGACTGAGACGAAATGACAAACTTTAAAGAAGAGATGTTATACCAAGATAACATCAATAGATGAACATTAAAGGGATTTACTTTATCAAGAAAAAAAATATTTACAGAGAATGATGAGAAATGCAACATTTAGCAAAACAAAAATGTCATCTCAAGGATAATGATAATAATGTATATTTTGTGGTTTAAACAAAGAAAGACCAAATAGAACTAAAATCATTTACAATAGTAAAAAGTAAGATCGTAAGTCACAGAATGAATAATTGGAGTTAAAGTTTTCCAAATATAGTCATATAAAGTTATTCACTCATTTTAGACTTGAGTTAAATAATTGTTTTACATATTTTAGAGCAGCAACAAGAAAGAGTAGAAATAAACTATATAAATTCCAAATGAGTAGAAGGAAAAAATGAAAAGAAAAAACAAATATCCAATCAGCAAAACACAAGACAAAAGTAGAAAAACTAATAATAAAAGAAACCTAAATTAAATAGGAATCAGATAAAACACAAATAAAAGGGAGGAAAACATATTGGGATATATCAAGTATATCATATGGTATTTGATATAAATGTAAAAACTATCTTTTTAAAAGAAAAAAGTTGCCAGAGTGCTGAAAATTATGAAGTACATTTCTGAAAAATACACAATTTTGAAAATAAAAAGATAGAACACATATAGAGTAGGTGATTAGTAACCAAAATAAATCACCTGGTATTGTGATATTAAAATGAAACCAAGTAGGTCAAAGGCATTACTAAAGAGCATGAAACTTCATATTTGCATAAGATAAAATTCATCAAAACAATATAGCAATTTAAATTTGTATGTACTTAATAACATTGCTTCAACATATATAAGGCAATATTTGATAGTTCTATAAGGGAAAATAATAAATCTGCCATCATTGTGGAAGTTGTAACTCAACAATATCTTCAATAAAGTGTTAATATTAAAGTAGAACACTTGAAAACACAAGTAACACATGTGATCTATCATATTTACAGTGAATGCAATTGTATTTACAATTTATTGGATTTACAAATTTGATCTATTTTATCAACATTGGAAACTACGTAATCTTTTCAAATTTATATTATACATCAATAGAAATTGTTCATAAATTGACCATAAAGCAGCTCTCAAAATACATACATTGTATTATGCACATCAGTTCACTAACCATAAACCTATGAAGTTAAGTATTAACAATAAATGTGGGAAATAAAAGACTATTTAGAAAGAGTAAACAATGGTAGAAATCAGAAAATGATAGGAATTGAATACGAATTGAACACTTGGGATACAACTAAAGCAGAAAGAGTGCACAATTAAAAAATGATGGTGAAACAATTTAGAGAAAAAATTTAGAGAACATTTAGAGAAAACATTTAGAAAACATTTAGAGAAAAAATAATACAGAAGATTTCTGCAAACCACCATGCATAAAAGTCATATCCAGATGAATTAAGAATTTAAATATAGAAACAGTGATTTTAAAACTTAAACATTAGAAAATATGTTTATGATCTTGAGTTAAGGAAGGTGTTTTTAAGAAAGACACACACAAAAAGAAAAACATAAGAAAATTGATTGATATTTGCAACTACTTCAAAATTAGAAACTTTCTTGAAAATACACCATACAAATAATGAAATGAGAAGCCACAAACTGAAAGAAGATAAACTAGTTCTGATAAGGTATAAATTACTAATTATTTTAAGCACATCTAAGATTTGTCACTTGTCCCCGCAAAGCAAAGCACACAGCCCAGTAGAAATTGTAAATTATGGAAACAAGCATGTCACAAAAGAAATGTGAATATAAACAACCAACATACAATCAGAAATATCCGAATTTACCTTATTAGTATCCAGAATAACACACAAAATGCCACAATTTTCTGTGACAAAATTGGTCATATTGGTCATATTTTTTAAATGTTTTTTGAAGTATATTTAACATATTTTATAATTTCATAATATTCACCCATTTCAAGTGTATAATTCAATATTTTTAGTAACTTTACTGAATGGTGCAGTCACCACCATAAATCTGTTTCAGAACATTTTCATATACGATCCACTTTTTACATTTACAACTAATCCCAATACTCACATCACATCCAATAAACTACTTTCCATCTCTAAAAATTTCCATTTCTCTATATATTTCATGTAAACATAATTACATACTATGTGTCCTTTTGTGACTGCCTTTTATCACTAAGCATAATGTTTTTAAGTGTCATCCATGATGCAGCATACGTCAGCAGTTTGTTCCTTTTTAATTGCTGAATAGAAATCTACTGTGTGGCTATAATAACCACTTTTTTTACAGCTTCCAAAAGAATAAGCATTGAAGAAGATGTTGAACACTGAAAACCTTTAGAAGCAGCTGATAGTAGTGTTGGTTAGTAGAAATTTGGAAAGCAATTTTGCATTACCCAGTATAGTTGAACAAGGACATTTCTTTCAAGCCAATAATTCTGCTCATACTCCTTCACAACAACGTAGTGGAAATGTTATGTAAAAATGCCTAATAAATGGTGATGTACACATATAATGGGACACTACTGAAAAGGAATAAATTATGATGGCATATATCAATATAGATTAATTTCACAATCTTAGAGGTACACAAAATATGGAAGTCAGCAAATAACAAAGTTTTACTTTACTTATAAATTTCATATACAGGAAAAGCTAAATAATGCATGCTTTGAAAATATACTTACAGGTGGTAATATATAACAAAAAATAATAATTAACACAAAATTCAGAATGCTAGCTCCTTCTGCAATGACAGGGCATGGTATTAGAGAGTCACACAAAAGTGATTTTGTTGTCAAACCTTAAGTTTGTTAGTAGTAGAAAGTGGTTGCTATATGTAGACATTGTATTATTATTTTTAAAATATACATTTATATTATATATAAGCTTATATTTTGTATATTTTAAGAAGTAAAAAATAAAAACAACTTTTATTTGATAAGTAATAACTTATTAAAAAATATCAAGTACTATTGATGGTGTAAATGTTCTGAGGACATATAAATGATGGGTTACCTTTTTGCCATATAGGCTCAAGGAGAGTAGACTAACAATTTATTGAGTATCAGCTAAGTGCTGAGCAGAGCCTTGATGTGGCGTGTTTTGCACATCAAAAACAACTGAGTTACAGCACAAAAGCAAAGGCAGTAGACTGCTTTCAAATGTATCATTTCTGAATTGAATGTGGTGAATTGGCTGTATTTCTTTCTAGGAAGGTCTGACTCTGCAAGAATCCATTTGTAGGATAGTCTATGTCTGAGAAAATGGGAGAGATCCATAAAGAATTTTACACTGATTTTGGAACTGGTGGATTTAAGAAAATCAGTACCATGGACAGGCACTCAAAGTATTTTATTTATGTAAATTGTCTATATGTGGGTGTGTGGATATCTGTTCATGCTGCTGTTATTTTTATTGTTGTTGTCTATTGTTGACCTTGAAGTGCAACAAGTTATGTTGTCTTTTGGGGAAAAAGTCATAGGGAAATGTGAAAGATTTTCAGAAAGGGCCATAAAATGTATTAGCAGATACACTCTACAGATATTCTTTACCATATAAAAAGTAAAACATCATGAACATAATTGTTTATCCAAGTTATTAACCTTAAATTCTAGACGTTCTGAAACTACAATTTGAAATGACAAATCATTCAGTGAAAAACGTTTAAAAAGTAAATTTTAGGCTGGGTGCCTGGACAACAGTGAGATTCCATCTCTACCAAAAGGAAAAAAAAAAAATTAGCTGGGTGTGGTAGCCTGCTTCTCTATTCCTAGCTACTCAGGAGGATGAGGTGGGAGGATCACCCGAGCCCAGGAATTTGAGACTGCTGTAAACTATCATCATGCCACTGCACTCCAGCCTGGGTGACAGAGTGAGACCCTATGTTAAAAAAAAAAAAAAAAATCAGAAATAAAAGGAAGCAGAAAGCAGTAATTATTCATTCATTGGAAGTCTGTGGAAATTTTAAGAACTAGACTAGTTCAACAAATTTAGCTATTCATTATCTATTCTAAAAGAATAGTTTTAATTCAAAACTTCTGCCTTCAAAAATGTATATATACTTTAATATATTATATCATTCACCATATTAATATCATATAATATTTGAAATAAAATAATTTTAATATTTTATATTAGAATACTTCTTCCTACACACCAAGTGTGGATGAGAATGGTTTTGCTGTGGTTAGCTGCCACCTCCTTGGTTCCCACACTATAAAACTGTGAAAATTAAACCTATTATGAGACTCAGCACATTTTTGGACAATGAAAGAATATCAGCTTTAGGCTATTTTCTAGAACTTGCAGGCATGCTTCATTCTTATTTATTCTTTTTTCTTTTTCTTTGCTGACTATAGCCCGCCTTCAAGCTCACTAATTCTTTCTTCTGCTTGGTCAACTCTGCTATTGAGGGACATTGCTATAGAATAGCACCTTTAGGTAGAAGGAAGAAACATGTAGGGGCAGTAGGAATAATTTGCCTACTGTTTGGCACTACACTTAGACAGAGGGTAGAAAACTTTTGCTGTATGTTGAAATTTCTACCCAATTTTTAGGTCTGATAAAATAGAGAGGAGAATTATATCTGGTTTGGGCAGGAAGGAATATTCTATTTTAACTACTCAAGTACTGGGTTAGAATGGTGTCGGTGCAAAGACAAACAGGAGGTCAGTCTGTGGCACTCATCCAGTAAAGGAGACACATGTATTTCCTTGCTACTCATTGCCATGGATGGAAAGAAGCCTGACAAGGAATTCTTCACAAAAGGACATTTTACAAGTGCATTGGTATTTTGAAAAAGGCTCCAAAAGAATACACTTTTACCTGGAGATTCTTGTTCTATAATTGTTAGGAGAGAACAGATTGGGGACAGAGGCTGAGGACTGTCCCAGAACCCCTCAATCCATACTACAGAGATGGGTGTCTACAGCTAATCCTTTTGTAGACTCTAAAATATTTGTGTCAATCAGAACTGACATAATGCAAAAATAGATTTTAATCTGGAGAGGAACTCATGGCTCCAAAAGCAGGTTTTGATCAAAATCACCAGAAGGGAACTTCTCAACCCATTGAGGTACTGTGTATTCATTAGCCACATCCTTTCCAAACATTGTTGGTATTTTGAGCTGTCTGCACTACATTGGTTCCATGACAGAACTCATATTTGAAAATAACATGAATTTTTGACTTATCCATGGTTTCACAAAAATTGCTCTAAGAAAATTTGAAAGTAATCACAAGCAAGACTGAGGATATGCCTTCACAATAAAAATAAAACTAGAAGTGTCAAAGTGAAATGTCAGAGATACCAACTGTCAAACTTAGTACTTAAGGAAATTGGACATTACATACTTAATAACCTAGATATATTTATGTATGTATACACATATGTGTAAGATCTATATTTATCACATACAATTTTAAGTGAAATGTTATTTAATATTTGGAGTAATGATTTTATGGTATATAGAATATACCATAAATGGAATACACATTCTCATATTACACGATTCATGAAGCTAAACCATTTTTTGTCCCATAACCTCCTCTCTGATCTGCTTCAGTCTAATTTCTTTGCACATGTAATGCTAAAATTTCACTTTAGTTTTTTTTTTTTTTTTTTTTTCTTTTTTGGCACACATAACATTAGTATCCCATAGGATCTACTTTTTTCTGGTATGACAACCCTAGCCACCAAAATTTTGGGTGCCTATTTACAGTGTACTTAATCAGCTCAAAATCATGAATTATAAGAATTCCTTTGAGAAAATTCTTTAATATAGGAATTTATGAAGAAAAATTTTAAAATAGTGAAGAATTAATGAGCCCACGCTATAAAATGGTAATTGTATACTTTATTGACTTTTATGTTAGGAATGATTTATATGCAATAAATTATTTCTACATTGTATGGTTCTAAAACGTTATTTTTTTTCCTGCTTCTGGTAAAAAAAAATCATGAAAATATTTAAACCAGTTTGCCTAAAAAACAATATTTATTCTGCTATGGATATGTATTCCTTTTTCATTTCTATGTACTGCTTATCACTTCAACCCTCTGACACTTTGATGATAAATTATGATGTGCTTTTTCTTCCTTCTTATTGCTAGTTTCAATATGTTCTCTGCATCTATTCTTGCTCAAAGTTGACTTTAGGTACAAGAACTTAATTAAGCATTTCAAAAATATATGTACTTCAACATACGATGGGAGTAAAAGAGATTTCTATAATCCTGTTTTGTTAAAATCTTATATATAGATATACTGAAAAATATTAAACTATCTTTCCTAAGATAAGCAGAAACCATTTCACTCACCAGACAGTTTTGACTGCCACAGTGCAAGGTTTTTATTTTAGTAATATTTTATTTATTATTATTTGGATCACACATGCTTCTGGACTGATTTAGTGTCATAAACACTTCTCTTTGTTAGCAATAAAGAAGCCACAGAGATCCACCTGTGTGATATGCTTATCCAGAAGTTTTAATTTAACAACTTCTTTAGAGCTATTACCAATTTGCATTTGTTGAGTTTGGGTACAGTTCCTCTTGATCATGACTCTATTACATATAATAATAAAAGTGAAAACTTTGCAACCATATACTCAATTTAATAACCACAACTTGGTGACATATACATTTAAAAATCATGTTCCAATCTGAATGATCTATTTATATTAATCAGATTAATCATAGAATTGCCAAATCTATTCTTGACTTTGTTCTCTGTAGAACTGACCTCTAAATTTACTATAAACTTTCTCTCACACTAGAGCATTAAAAGTGAGTGTTTTTCTTTCAATATTGGTCTAACATTTTATCATATACAGCCATACATTTAGAAAGTAAAAATTCCAACAAATAATACTGTTATATTATCTAATTGTGTAAACTGTGTTCATTTTTAGGCTTTCAGGAAAGCACATTAAGCTTTCAGATTCCTAAGATATCAACTAAAAATTGATGGCTTTGGTTATTTCTTTAGAAAATGTGGACCTCAAGTGAAGAAGGTTGAATTAATTGAATCTCACATTCATAGCATCACAACAACATTGGTCTATGCAAGGTCCCTTTCGTGTTTCATTTATTCATTTATTTTCCTTTATCCACGTTCTTCACTCCTTTCTATATCTTTACAGGCAATTGCTGAGATTTGTGAATATAAGTTCTTGAATTAGGATGTATTCTTATAAATATGTAGTGGGCTTTTGTTATGTGTACTTTAATTTACATGATGCTACTTTTGTTTTACATAATTTAATTTGCATTGTGTTTTTAAAATCTCTCCATGTTGTTGTGTTTCCATCTAGTTTGTTTTACCTGCTTTCCATATTGGAAATATGGCAGTTTATTGTTCTCTCTGTTCACACAAATTCTTATATGGTGTAACTATTACATGTTAACTTATGTAACTTTGCAAAATTTTCAGAGAGAGAGAGAGAAAGAGAGAGAGAAGAAGAGCTTGAGAATGTGTGTGTAAAAAAGAGGGCATGAACTAGGAGTGAACTGCTTACTCCTACGTATTTACTACGAATTTGAATGAGTTTTTTTCTGTCCTCCAGCTAGCTTTATTCTAGCAATTAGGACTTTTGAGTTAATTGTGTTTGAATAATAAAGGGAAGCTCCTAACCTGATGTTGGAAATTTAAGTTTTTTTAAAAAGTCTTCAACTAAGGTTGGTAAAAGGAAATTCCATGTTGTCATTATTATAAAATGTTTGGGAATTGTTTTTGGTTTTTATGTATATGATGCTCCTAGAAAGATGATGGAATTTGGCTTCTGACCTGGACTGACACTCTATGTCTACAGCTTCCTAGGTGTGGGACATTGTGCTAGTTCTTAAGCTGTCTCAGGAGCTTCTATTTAATCCCCTCTAGCATGAGAATACATACTTATTGCATATAATTATTGTCATGATGAGTAGGAATAATATACATAAAATGTCTACCAAAGAGTAATTCTGAATGCAAATTCCATTCCCCTTCTTACACTCTCCTTTTCATCTTCCATAATGCTTAGGGTGGTGGCTGTCCATAGTTTTGAGGGCACTGATGACTTTGAAATCAAATGAAAGCCATCTATCATTTTTATTTTTAAAATTATGTATACATTAAATACAAGATTTTACATAAAATATCAAGTTAATCAAGGACCTCTCGTAGAGACTAAATATGTTTCTAAAACTATTTTCAAGTTTGACCAGAGCCTTCTAGCATTTACCTTTTTTCATAGAGGACAGCCCAAAGATAATAAATTAGATTCACAGCCCCCGTGATCGAGATGAAGAAACTGTTTACTGAGAACTGATGTAACAAGACCAGGGTGAAGCCAGGCAGTGGCAGCACTCCAGCCTAGCAGAACACTTTCTGCTCCGCTCTGCTGTCAAGAGATAAAGAATGAGAGTTCTCTGCATACCTTCTGCAAATTATAATTTGCTTTGTATGGAACGTTCATTAATGGCTTTTGTTTTCTTGTCCTGAGGCACACGTCTCTTCTCTGTCTGTTTATGCCTTTGGCAAATGAGTTCATTTTTTGCCATTATTTATTATTTGTACTTGTCAGATTTTTAATTATATAATTAAGTTGCTATTGGTCTTCACTAATAAAAAAATATTATCAAAGTGTTGTGACAGGGCTGTACCAAATAAGGGCTGAGGTCACCGAATATAAAAGAAAATTTAAAGATTCCAAGCTACAAGATATGTAATCTGTTTCACTCAGGGGCAAGCTTCACCAGGTCTAGAAAATTCCCAGTTTTAGTAATATCCATTGAAACAGAGACAATGTTAGTTCTGTATTATTCAATGAAATAACATTATGCTAGTGGCCAATGTTCTAAATAGGAAATTTTAGAAAAATAAAATTAGGGCAAACAAGTAAATTTTTTTTCAGTTCTTTTCTATGAAAACAGCAATTTTGAGAAATAAAACAATTTAGAACTACACAGGTAGTTTTTCCTGAAGTAACAAAACTGAGGTGAGGAAAGTTTATGTCATTTACATAAGGTTACATACTGATTGAGTTCTTTTTATGCCATTCTCATTCCAGTCAACTTCACTGTTTTATTTTGTTTTTTATTTCTTGTTTTAGTGTCTTTTCTTTATATACTTTATGTATGCTTTTGTTTGGCCCCACTAATAGCATTCATAATTTGAGATACCCATGTCTCTAAGATATAGGGGTTTGGGGGGTGTAGATCAAAACATTTACAGCACATTTCATGGGCTGTATACTTTTTTTAAATTAAAGTAGACATTCTTTAAAATGAATATTTAAATAATCAAAATTCCCTAAGAAGAAAAAAAATCCTGGATTTATGTGGATTAACATCATCAGTTAGACTGCATGCCCATAGATAAGATACTATGTAGATAGTAAAGTATACAGCAATGTTATAAATTTTTTTATCTTGAATAAAAATTTTTCTTTTTCATTTTTTTTTGGAAGAAATTGTCTCTGGGTCTTATCTTTCCTTCCCACTGTTATGAAATGAGGCTTTCAAAAAATGCCCTTATACTTCTTATACATGAGCTGTATTGTGCAACCAGCTTTTTGGCCTTTTTCCCCATTTCATGTGTGTAAGTCTGACACAGAAGAGTCCTGGAACAAAGCATTCCCAGTTCTCTCTGTGAGAAATCTGCTGACACCTGAACTGGCTTCTACTGGAATTTGTTTTTGGCTGATCTTTACATGACCTTTGAAATCCTGGCATCTGACCTGCCTCAAGCCTGGACTCATGGCTCTAAGCCTAGCTGCTTCAGGGACTTTGTCCTCCCAATCTAGTATTTTCTGGACCTCTCCGTCTGTCTTAACCCTCTGAAGCCAAGCAATAAGAAGCTGGCATTTTCTGGACTTCTTTTTCGATCTCAACCCTATGAAAGATGAAATATATAAAGCAAAAGACCACATACCTCTTCCTTGTGGCTGTTCTGTTCCAATAAATGTTCCAATGCTGAAAGATGTGCTCACTGAGTGAGGACAATGGGATAAAATGGAAAATGCCAGATACTGGGAAATCTTTGGCATTTATGTACAAAAGGAGCCTCAGCCAGGTGATTCAATATTTTGCTTAAAGGATTCTTCTAAATGAAAGATGGCTGAAGTTCCAAGATAGGCAGATTAAAATATTAAAAAATGTCCAAGGCTATGAGTCCCAAAATAATAATTTTAATAATACATTCTTTCACACTCAGATGCACTTCTTGGTTCTGGCTTAGTTTATTGGCAGATGTGCCAACATCCTCCTGGGTAAAAAAATGGAGTCCTTGCAGGGCATCTGCCCAACTGGAAAAGGGAAGTTCCAGCCATCTCTTAATAAAGCATTTGCTCCAGAGATTTGCAACTCAATTTTGTAGACCTAATGAGTTTGAAGATGACTGGAATAAACATTAAAACTTTGGTAGCAGCTTAGCCGAATTCTGGCTAATCTCTATGTCCTCTGTGATTTGCCCTTCACAGATGCAAACTCCTCACAGCTATTGCTAACCAAGATTATTAGTGCCATACAAAGCCAATTGAAAACAAGTCGAGTGACAATCCTTGTTGTCTATCTTTAATTTACAAAGGGAAATTCTCTGGGCAGTTTCCATTAGCTCCTAGCAAGTTTAATTGGATGAAAACATTGCATTCATGATCTTTGATACCATGTGTTGGTACAAATTAAAGCACAGCAGCTTCTAGTCACGGAATTTTGCTTCGCAAATGCCTCCAGAGGATTAGGCTAGAAAAAGGAGGGTCCTTAACAGAATTATTACAAATCTCCAAGGGTGCAAATTGATACTTGTGAATATCAACATTCGGTATCAAACAAAAGCACAAAAGTTCAGATAAATATATGTGTAAATAAACACTCATGAGAAACATATAGTGAGTTCAATATAGATATTGCAATTAGGAATCCTCTATTACATGAAATGGTGACAGGTACTTTTATAGAAAGAATTCGTTTAAATATATCACAGTATATGAATACTTTCTATGTGGTATCATAACACACTGAAAGTTTCTAATCAATTTGAATTGATAAGCATAATCAGTTATGACTTATTAACTGAATTTGGTCCATAGAAAGCATTCAACTCTGGTTATTTTGTGTATGATTACATTTATTACCCTGATGAAGTAATCTTTTGGCCTGAAAAATAAATTAATCTGCTTTAGTAGGAGAAGGTAAAGGGGGAAGCAGAAGACTAAGATTTAATACATTTCCCTAATAAGATAATCACAGAAATAGAGTCATGTCCCCTATCCCCTGATACTTCTGAGGGTGTCAACCTTTGGAAGGCTGACCCTTACTAAGCAAAATCATAAATTCCTTAATCAATGTCAATTATTAATTAGGACGTATGCCTACTTCTGCAGACCAGCACGCTTGGATGGACATTCACTCTCCAAAGGGGAGTCACACATTGCTTGATGAATATTCCTTATTACAGAGCAAAGGAAAATCCTCACAGAAGTGTCTCAATTATAATAGTGCTTAATATCTACATTTACTACCTATGGTTATAGCTGTAAAGCAGATTGAATATTTGAGTTAGCTGTTAATTCCTCTGGACATTGACAGATTCTGACTTTCTATCTTTCTTTGACTAGACTCCAGTGGGTAAGCTTGTGCCTTCATGTTGTAAAAGGGGTTATCACTTTTAAAAAAATCCGCTTAATGAATCTGCACATACTTTGTTGCGATATAACAAATATATAGCATGCATGTTTCCACTCCCTGTTCCAGTGGTCAAGACAAATGTTTCATATCCATCACAACATTGTAACCCAGGCATGCAGAATCCCTGATGAGAGTTTTGTCAGGCTGCCAATAGCAACCTATGAGGACAAATACAAGAGTAAACAAGTTTTGATCCTTCCCTAACTATGTCATGAGTTCTGGAAAGCGCTCTGGTCTTAACAGGAAAACAGCCAAACGATCTCTTAGGGAAGGCTTTCCTTGAAAATGGCTAACTTCTTTCAATGATGCTTGGTAATTTCAGATTCTGACGATAACACTTTCAAGCCCGTCCCTAACTCTAGTATATGTGCTCTGCTTAAATAATATAGTTCCATATTTTACAATAATATCTTCAACCAGACAATGGTCATTTTGGCAGAATAGCAAAAATGTTTGAAAGCTTTTAAGTGATGTCTAGAAACATTTTAAACCTTTTTTGTATAAATTATGCATGTAATTAAAAATATTGCTAATAATTCATTTGCTTGAATAGTCATAAACTTTAAATATGATATGTTTTATTATTTTAATTCAACCTCATTTTTTAATTGGAAAAAATGAAATCAGTTTCAGCATTAAGAATCTTTAATAATGGTTTAAATGAAAGATCATGCCAGTGGTGGTAAGGAATTAATTCTAATTTCTAGAATAAATCAGCAAAATACATTTTTTGCTATTTAGAAAATGTTTCCTAAAAGAAAAAAAAAGAGCATTTGTATGCAAGCACATGCTTTTCCTTCTTATGCAAATATCAAAAATGCTTTAATTTTCCTGAACACTTAATGACATTATACATTGCAGTGAAAGATTCATACAGAATCACGTTTATGTGAAAGTAAAAGTTCCTGTGTAGCAATACACACATGAAAGACAAACAAAGAAATTATAATAAGCAACTCAGTAAACATTTAAGTAAAATGTGTGCAATAATAGTGGTATTGTAATGGGTTGTTTATTAGCAGACGTAGTTGAAACAAATGACAGGGAGAAATGGTGCTGGTACCTTGTGACAATAAGTTTATTTTTCTCATTGTCCCCTAATGTTTCCCCCATCTTCCCTTTTTCTACGTCTGCCCAAAGGAAGAGAATGAAGTCCTCATGTCTCTCCGTGTTTCTGCTTCTGACACTTCTTTACAGAACATTCTCCAGGTCCCATGGACCTCAGTTAGTGGGGAATGGGAGGAGGCAGATGTGGAGGGTTCTAGGCATCATGCACCCCTACGCAGTCTTTCTCTTGCTGCTTATTGCAGTGGCTCCAGTGGATACTCCTCGTCACTCTGAACCAAGCAAAGAAAGCTTAATAGATTTCAGGCCTTACCGCTAAATGGCTTTTGTTCTTTTGATTCACAAAAGGCAAGATTTAACTCTATCTTTATGTCTAAAATTATACTGAATTTCCTAGGATCCAGGCCAGGAAGTGATTTCAATTATCATACTTTGTGCAGGATATTAACCTAATTTATCCTAATCTCATGTTCTCAAATCAGGCAAAAAACTCCCAGACTCACCCCTACTCCACATCCCTGCCTTTATAGAACACTGTCTTCTTCACAGTTCTTGGCAGACTTCTCTGAAGGCCTTAATTTGAATAATTCAGGATTGTACGTTAATGCCCATAACTCATTTATTGATATTTTACATTGTGAGATAGTTCAGACATGTGAAAGGTAAGGAAGGATCTAATGAGCATGTTTGAACACATCACTTGTGCTACCAAGGACTACAGACACAGATAGCTTATGCTGTGTGAAAAACACAGAGTCTACCGCTGGAGCATCTGGGTTTGAATCCTGACTCTGTCATGTTCTAGCTGAGTGACAGTAGGAAAGTTACTAAACCTCTCTGTGCCTCAAAACTGTCATCTGTGAAATAGGGTTTAAAATTAGAGTCTAAGCCATAAAGTTATTGGTAGGAATGCAAGTACTAATACACATAAAATACTTATATATGTGCTTGGCATTTAGTAAAGTACAGTGGAGGTATTTCCTATTCTTAAGAAATAAAATTTCTTAATACAGATAAATTCCTCCCATGAATACATCTTACTTCCTTCAATCAAAGGTATCTATTATCTCCAATTGAGTGTTTATCATTTCTCATATATATATGAGGAATATATATATTTGTATGTGTACTATATACACATATAAACATACATATTCACAGGCATATATGTATATATAGAGATGTATACTTATACATGCATACATATATGTAGATGTATATGTTCAGTCTTAGAATATGTACCTATTTTACTTTCCTAGATAATAACAAATTGTTCGTTAAAGTATTTAAGATAATTTGCACTTCTGATAGGTATGTTTAAGACTTCCCATTGCTTCACATCTTCTCTAAATCCCAATAGTTGGCATTTTCAGAGTTCAATATTTTTGTGAATATCATTGTGTGAAATAATTTTATTGTATATGTTTTTAAACATTTTTATTCTAGTCTAATTCAGCATTTTGAACTATATTTACTGAGTATTCAGATTTTCTCTTCTATGAATGCTATTTGCCCATCTTTCCATTGTGTTATCTTGTTCTTTATTTTATAGAATATTCTATATACTAATTATGTGTTTTTTATCTGTGTTTCAAATATCTTAGACAGTAGTTTATGTGTGCATTGGTTTTATTGATATGATATATGCAACTTTTACATTTTAATATAATTATGATTATCCTTTTTATAATTTAGGTTTTTGGTATTTTGTCTAATAAATGTTTAGCTTATGCTAAAGTGAAATAAAACAAAAACAAAATTATTTGTATACCATAATGTTATGTATCTTGAAAATATACATGACAAAGATTTGAAGTAAAAATCTGGTATAAATGGTAGCCATGGTTTCTACTGTGTAATGGCATTCTAGGCAATTTTTCTCATTCTTATTACTTGCTCTTTATAATAATTCTATTCTTTTATAACCACTCTTCCAAGCATGACATCAGTAATAATAAAAGTTTAAGAGACTGTGAGTAAGTTTACAGGCACAAACAAACATACATGTTCATGTAGACTAGAGACAGCAATCTAAGTGTCAAGATGGAAGACTGGGAAGAAAACACAATCCATGGAGTGTGACTTTTTTTTTTTACTTGGAATCCCGTGGGGATCATACTTACTGAAGATTTCCGTTGATTAAAATGGCAATCTCTTTTGAATTAGTATGCAAAACACACTATACAGCCTTCACCCAGGTTCTTCAAGTGTTTTGATAAATAACCTCCTTTGATTGAGTGTGTTTTGAAAAGGGGGCTAACCGGGGAATGAGAGCAGAATGGTTACTAACCTGGCAAGGAGGGGACGATTATCAAACAGCAAGCAGCCTCCATATAAATAATGTGCGTCTCTCCACCACTCATTCTTTGACAGCTGGTATCTACTTCACTCTAGCAGGCTGAGGTCTCTCCTCCTGATTAGGTCACCTCCCTTGATGATCATAATTCCCAGTGTCACAACAACACAGAAACAACAATAAAGCAATGATAACAACAAAGCGTTCTGAGCGTTGACATAGCTTTCATCTCTGCAAGTTGTAAGGTTTTGTAAATTGTCTCCACTTTGTAAATGTGCAAAGGCAGACTACTAGATTTGTTTTCAAACTGGGGCTTTTATCTAACAGATGATGCTATCAGATAGTGGTAGGGTTTCCTTCACCCCTCTCCTAGCAAAACACTTTTATCATTATTCTCCAACTGATCAAGTTTGAACTGTTTGCTCCAGAGGGATTAGATAGGACACTGTTGCTTTTTAAGGATGCTCTGTTGGTACAAGGTGAAGTGGAGTGTGAAAATTCTCTAATGAATCTGGACAGGTAAGCAGCTCTCCATAATTCAAAGCCCCTCCTTCCTGAAACAGCTATGCATTAATCTCAGTGTCTGGTTTTGGATGAAATATGGTATGTATTTTCTATGGAGCCACACAGTCAGATCCCTAAGCTCTCCTGCAAGCCTTAGCATTCCAGCTGCCTTTCCTCCTCACTTTATACTTCTCACCACCAACAGATCCCTTGAGGGTTATTCTTCATGTTTAGCCATATAGAGAGACAGTCTTTCTAGTGCCTCCCTTGATGCCTGTGGAACCAAACACTCAGGACATTTATTTTATAGGGAAACAGACAGACATATAAGGAATTACAAACTTGGGGATGTTAAAAATTGTTCCAGACATGCTCCTTAGTTAACAGTCCCTGACTCCCTTCTGGGATAGTAACTAGGCACCATACTGTTTTTATGGCTCCAAGAAGACCAATTCTTCCCCAGTGTAGGCTGAAGAGGCAATTCAAGGGAGAAAAAGAAATATCTATTTTTCTCATTTGTGCAGTTTACATGTCTGGGGATTTACACTGGATGCTACTCATTTTCTAAATTCTCTAGAACTCACTGGAAAACACTTTGAACATTTCTTACCTGCCCAGAGAATCGATGGGACAGTATATTCTTTGTGTGCCCCTCTGTTACCTAAATGTTTTATTTGAGGTAAAATGTATTTTTGGTATCTGGGGAACTTCTTCAATGTTCTTATTTAATACAAAATAGAATTTGCGACTAACAAAAATAGGTAGATGCCTTTCTAAGCTATGCTTCCTACATGCACACACACACACACACACACACACAAAATTCTGTATAAAAGTAGATCCACAGTGCATTAGAAAGGCAAAAGAAATCTGTAGCTGTTGTCTCATTATGATTATTACAGCTATTATATAGCTCACAATTTTTTACATATTTTAAAAATATTTAAAGTGCATGGAAACAGACTTTTTCCATTTTATTAATCTGAATTTAAATATATCATTTTATTTTTTGTTTGTCATTTGAAATTTACTACCTGTTCTCTTTGGTGAGATCTGATATTATTTATGTTAATATTTAAATTCAGTATCATATTTAATTGCACCACTAATTATGAAACTGAAAATGAATCTAGTGACATGCAAATAACCTAACCATTCATTCTACTGACTCATGTTAGTATTCTGTTACTCATGACAATTATTTATTCAGGTTCATGGTGTGTGTTCAGAGGTAAAATTGTGTTAGCACAAAATGCTATGTGTATTTTTAATATTAATTTTCTTGGATTCAGAGCATACCCACCTAAATTGTGTGCTAGAAAAATTATAGTTTAAATTGCAGTAGAGAAGAACAAGACTTCCAAAGTCCAATAGTTTTGTACAAACGTGTAACCAGAGCCCTGGTTTCTGTATTTCTAGTCATCAAAATTATAAATCTAGGAGTTAATGTTCATATCAGTTCTGTCATTAACAAACTGGTTTAGTCATAGAAATTCTTCTATCTTCTATTGCCTTCATATCTGAATTGCAAACTATAGGGACCAGTTAGATACTTTTTAAGTTAGTTCTGGCCTAATAGTCTGTGATTGCATCTGTGCCAATTCTACAAAGCCTGTTTGTTCTCTTAGTTTATATTTGCAGATTAAAATTAAGAGCATCCGTGCCCCCAAAAGACTACTTCCACAATTAAAGTAGGCTACTATACTACTAAAGGAGAATAATTACTGATGGGCTTTCAGATAAAAAATAATGTTCTAACTTAAGCATTAGCTCTGCATATGGCACAAATTTCAGATACAGAAATATAATTCTTTTATTCTCTGTTTTCTCCAGAGTTGAGAAGTAAGCAGTCTTTCTGCAGAATATTAAAAATGCAATATTGATTTTTGGCTAAGTAATTTGATCGTTTAGACACATTAATCAATGCAGTTTTCAGAGTGCATTGAATAACTGGTGATCAGTGGTATGGTAAGTATATTCAGTCGATGGTCAAGACATGCAACAAGATGGCTGGCAGGAGTGTCAAAAATCAAACTAGTTTGGTATCCCTAGGATATTGTATTACCATTGAACCAATGAATTAAATGATTAAGGTGAAATGGGCACATAGGATGATTGTTCAGGCATTTTGACCTTAGGGAAGACAGATTCATATGTTAATACTTCAAAGATTTGCAGGAAAGGCATTTAGTTTATACACAGGCAGAACCTAGTTTATTCTTGTAGTTGACTGATAATTGTATCAAACAAACACTTTGCAATGGCCAAAATGAAGCAGAGTATTCAGTGACTAGATCCTGTGGTCCGCTGATGAGAAACATCGGCATCACCTGAAAACTTCTTAGAAATGCAGAATCTCAAACCATACCTTCAAACTACTACATCAGAATATTCCTCCTTCCTCCTTCCTCCTTCCTCCTTCTTCCCTCCTCCTTCTCCTCCTCCTTCTTCTTCCCCAAGTCACTAAGAATCTTCTTTTTAACAAGATGTATATACACATTAAAGTTTGTGAAGTGCTGATTTGGACCCTTTATGACTTTAAAAACCTATTCTGACAAAGTCAGGCCAAAACAGCTACTAATTAATGTCCCACATTTCTGGATGTCATGAAAAATTTCCTTAGCCTAAAGGATGTATACTTTTTACCAGAAAAGGTATTTTCTCCATTCATTTTCAGCTGAAGGTCAGAGGCCAGCAAACAAGGTGAAGTGCCAGCCAATTGCTGCTGCTCCCCTCCATGCCTGGCATGTTTCCTGCTCAGAGGTCTGCATTTAGTACTTTCCTATGGGAGAGGAAAAAAGCTGCCAATTCCGTCACTCACCACCTCAAGTGCTTTTATGTCAAATCTTTATTCCCAAGACCCTCCACCACCACACATTTCAAATATGTAAGGAAAAAAAATATAGTCATTTTCTATGAAAAGGATAAGAGAGCATCCTTTACCTCTTATAAAAATCTGTGACTCAAGCACAGAAGCTTCTCCTTCCTTGCTAAAATGCCATTTTGTGTCTGGGCTTAAGACAAAACACTTTCCCTTCTATAATACAAACTATGCCAGATTTGTTTTTGTTGAATTTCATAGAACCATAATCCTTTTTTCTAGCACTCATCTAAATGTATAATACATTCCCATTTTCTTCATGATTTGATTATTACTATCTTGACACTAGAAAGCAGCACATATGTCTTATTTCTGTGTATTGCCTGTTAAGCACAATGCCTGACCTATAGCATTTTTTAGTATTTGGTGATTAAATGAACAAAGGAATATCAGACTTAAAGAAGTTAATGGCTCAAAATCACGTAGGCAAGAGATGTTTCCAACTATAAATTTTATGTTTTTTCTTTTACACCAGTGTTTTCTCCAACCTGGCTGCATCCCAAATCAATTAAGTCAAAATCTCTGGATATGGAACCCTTGTACTAGTATTGTTCGAGCTCTCCAAATATTCTAATATGCAGCCTGAGTTGAGAGCCATTCTATACTTCGCTTCCCTTCTAAAATAATGATACAAAATATTTCAGTGTAATGAAGAAGAACAGCAGTCAAAGGAGTCAAAATAAACTTGTAATTGGTAGGGAAAAAAAGAAACAAAAAATGTTCAGCCTAAGGTAATGGAATCTCGAGAGGAACTTGCTATCTTCTTTTAAACGAGTTGAAAGATTTTTGTTTCTTAAGTGGAATTCTAGTCATTGTATGTTTTTTCAGGGGGCAGTATTCAGCCAAATTATAAGAAAACAGTTTGGGGCTGAAGATGAGGAATAAGACTCTTAGAACTTGAACACAGGAAATATATTGGACCAACTTTGGAGGTGTTGAGGAACATGCTAATGGAGATGTTCGAGTAAAGCTTGGTGGGTTGATTAATGAGGTCCAAATGCTGAATTAGTTTGATTAGAATGCAGCCATATGGAATTCTGGGATTCTGTGTGTCTCAGAATATCACTAAGCTTTATAAAATATTTTGATTAAGTAATAATAACACTAAAAGTAGTGGTAGCAAATATTTTTTGACCATTTATTGGGGACCAAGCATTATCTTAATCAATTTATATCATAGTATTACCTCTGATAAGTTTCACAACTTTATAAGGCTAGTAAAATAAAAAGCCTTGTTTTAAAGAGGAAGGCACCCTGACACAGAGAGATTAGTAAACCTGCACAAGGCAATTAATCCGAAATTATTGAAACAGGGATTCAAACTCAAGAAGTCTGGTGTTGAAGCCTGAATTCTAGGTCATTTGGTTCCAATCATCTATACAGATTGTTGGTGTTTACCAAACAATGGGATACCACTGTTATTTTTACAGACACACAAAGTTTAGTCTGCCCACTTTAAGATACAAGGAAAAAGCCAATAGGGAAGAAAACATTAAGTTCAATTCTTCTCTTAAAAAAGGAGAAATTGAATCCTAGCGACATTGTAGCCATCTTGACATTGTAACCATTGTAACATCATAGCATAACACATTATTTGTGTTTGTGATGATGCTGGTGTAAATAAACCTACTACACTGTCAGTCATATAAAAGTATAACACATAATTATGTACTGTACAACATACTTGATAATGATAATTACCACTGTGTTATTAGTTTATGTAAAAAAAGGTGGAAATTGAGACCATATAATTATAGCAGCAAAGGACACAACTCTGTTTTGTTGGCTTAAGATGCTAAAGATATATACTTGGTCTCTATCTATTAAATGACTGAAGGACCAGTTGAGGACCAGATTCTCAAACCTCAACTCAGAAGTTCCAATTGGAAATGTTTTAAATTTGTCTAAGTGACACTGCCAAAATATAAGGACAATACAATACTGTCTTTGTCTGGATCTTTCTAGATTTTTCTATTATTAGATGTGTACTGAACCTACCATTGAGTTAGTTTTGGTATTGTGGTTAAACAGCTTAAGATGTATATCTCTTTATATATTCTTGTAAAATAAATAGTCTTGGGTTTTTATTAACTAATGGTCATTTCCAGAAATGATGTCCTCCACGTGCAAATTATAAGAAGTTAAAATGCCTTGGCTTTCAGGTTAGGAAAAAAAATAGTATCTTCCTGATTAACTTTATGAACTTTAGTAGCTTATTCTTAAAACCTCAGTTTACTTCTCTTTAAAGTGGAGAAAATTATTCCAACTTTAACAGATTTAATGAGGATCCAGTTAAAAAAATATGTCTAACACACCAGGAACCTGGTACAGTTCCTGGTTCATGGCAAATGTTACACAGGTCTTAATTGCCCTTCTTTCCCCTCTTTTTCTCTATTACATCCTAGACTTTATCTATGGTGCAGTTGTAAAGAAAAAATGAACTTATAAATGTTCAAATGCTATGAAAACTGTAATTTCCTACTTACAGTTATCATTAGTTGTCACCATTTTAGTTGTTTAGTTGTCTGTCACTGTTGTATCGCTCTTATATTTTCATTCTCCAGAAATAAATTTTAAAAAATGTGAGTCTACTCTATTGCAGGCACTGTAGAAATAGTACCAAGCAAAAACAATGTCATAAAATTAGACATACATCTAATCTTTCCCAAGGAGACAAAAAACTAGAAAGGATTAAAGAATACTGCTATGGTAATTTCTCTCTGCATCCTGTGTAGATTTGGTCTTGTCCTTCTGCACAGTTCCAGTATTAAAATGCAAGAGGTCACTCAGAGGGCTAAAGGAGGTCTCTCTTCCCTGTTTAGTCATACCAGGATTAAGTTCCCTTCTGCCATTGCCTACAAAGAGCAAATATTTCCACCAGCATCAGGAAAATTGACCCATTTCTTTTCTTATTCAAGCCTAGTAAGGATGTCCTCTTTCAATTCTTTTTCTAAATAATTATCTGCTTCATATATATGTATGCATTGCTTTGGTTCAATTTGAAACATTTATTACAATTGCTTGTGTTTTTTATTTTTCTTTACTCAGAATTCATGCATAGAAAAGATGCAAGTCTGGTGTAAAAGACCAATACCTATTATGGAAACAATCAGAACCTGATAGTGAAAAGGAGACAGAGGAACTATGTTAGAAAAAGGAAATTTCTATTATTAAATTTTCAGTAAGTAGGACAAAGAATAAGCTGTGAAAAATGTTTTATATAGGAGTATATTAACAAAATTGTTAATGAAAGAAATAGTGACCACCTAGTTATTTTTACATACATTATCAAGGAAAGGCTGACTACAAACAAGTTTTATCCCAGTACTTTATACTGGCAGAAATAATGGACTTGAATTTTACAGAGAGTAGGAGTGAATTTTAATGTAATGAATTCAACGAAACTAAATAAAACATCAGCATAGATAAAAAGAATACCTTGGTGAATATGTCCTTCTGTATATGACTTTTTCAAACTTTTACTCAGTCAGCCAGGGTGTGCAGCTTATAGAACCAGGGTGTCTTTCATTTATTCAAAAAGAGAAAATAGCTACATATTTTCTGTTGCAAGAATTATTGTGTCTTGGCTTTAGGAATAGGAGCAAGTGAGTTTTCTCCTGCAATGTGGAAGTTACATTGTGGAAATGTATAGTTCTGCTGAGTGTCAGTTTTATATTTTTCTACATTTATGTTAATATGAGAGCCACTTTATAGATAGGGTGATTTGTATAGGCCAGAGGAGCTGGATATCTCCACAAGTCACTCAAACTTATCGGGACTTTAAAGCGTTAGCCAAGAGAAGTAAACTTCCAATTCTACAACATCCACACTTTAAATCCAATAAAGGGCATCTTCAGAAATCCTCAAAAATATTTGGGAACTGATTTTGAGCATCCTAAAATTGTCTTGATAAGTTGCTCCTACAAACAAAATATAATTGGTGGTTATTTCAATTCTCCCTGATGCTACTACTAATATTTCAAAGGTAGTTGTTTACATCTGTGTTATAGCACTTGGTGGTTTTTGCTGAGATTGATCTATGCTTTTGTACAAAGCAGTGGTATATTAAAAAGGACAGGGTAATTTTGTTCAGGTAGAACTGAATTCCAGTTTTATTAGAAATTGTGATTTTGGACAAACTTCTTAGACTTTCTTTCTTTCTTTTTTTTTTTTTTTTGCCCACCCACCCCTCCTTCTTAGACTTTCTGAATCTCAAATTTCTCATATAAAACTAGTGAAATAAAATCTATCTTGCAATGCTACAAATAAAAAGGTCAGCATAACACCTGACACTTAGCAAGTGGTTAATTATGATTATTTGAGTGAGTGAAATGAAAACCACCTGTGATGTACTAGGGACTACGTGAAGATTTACTATGTTGAGGCATAAGGGATGACCAATGATACAGCTATATATTTTTCAAATTAAAAAAAAAATTTCCAGATCCTCAAAATACCCGTTGATGCATCAGATCATTACAATAAAATTTGGAACAATAAATTTGCATTAAAAAGTAGCCTTTGTTTAGCCCTTGATATCATACTGATTCCATTAAGAATTTCAAAAACTTTTCTATTCAAACTTTTCTGACACAAACTGTTAATCCTTGTCCCACTTTTTTCCCCTTTATAGCATCCTTATATCAAGCAAGTAAAAGACAATTTTCCCAGAATCATTCTAGCATGTCACAGTTCTATTTAATGTTGTGGTGAATAAAATGACAGCACACAAATCCCAGCATTGTTTTTGGTCAGGGTGTTTGGTCCACAGTTCAAATGGAACTTCAGCATTTTCCTTAATGTCCACAGTAATTTGGCAAACAGAATCTGAAGGAAAGAATATTTTTGCTTCTGCTTTGCAAGGCCCATATGCTCCATAAATATTATTTAGCATCTCCATGGTGCATTCTGTGTGCACTCTGCTTTATAATCATTGCTATGGCCATTAGCATAAAAACGTTTTTCTCCAGTCGTTTTCTTTTTTCATACTTCAGCTTTGAAATTTTATCCTTATTTATAGTTCAAGAACTTTGCAAACAAATAAGATGCTGCACAGAATACTTTAGGCGGCTTCAATCTCAATGCAATCCTAATCTGCACTTTGTAGCATAAAACTAAAGTTAAGCAAATAAACACCAAAGACTGAAGTAAATATGTTACATCATGAGATGTAAGAATGAAACATTTAATAAGGGTATTAACTATATGACTATTATGTATTTTACCCTTACAAGATAAAAGAATTCCAAGGCAGATCACAAAAATAAACTTATCATCTTTGTGTATGTGTGTATATACACATTTATATAAATACAGATGTATTTATATATGAGATTTATTATATGTATTTTATTTGGCTTATATGTATTACTTTAGTGTATATGTATATATCTCAAAAGTACAGCTACACACATATTTTTTATGTTTCTTTTGCACTTTTATATTGATTATGTATTTTATATAAAAGTTAGAAATAACTGAGGGAAATGGCAAAATAAAAGGCAGAGATAGGATTAGTATGAAGAAATGTATACATAGGGTCTTTTGTAGTTTACAAATATAAGACAAATGTTTGTTGGGAGAACAAGGCAAAGAGGGGGACTGTCTGCCACAAACCACAGTGCCCATAAGGGAAAACAAAGTTAGTTGCCAGAATGGATTTTTCTGATTCAGAGACTTGAGGAAATCTTCTCTTGTGCATTATCAAAAAGATAAGTGATGTGATAAGGGGATATAGAGAATTATAAGTTCTTTAATAGATTTTGACCGTTGAGATCACACATAACAGCTATAACTACTAATATGTGGGCTGTTTTTTCTCATACAGGTCTTTTATGCAAATTAAAAGAAAATAAAAAGTCTTTGAGTCAAATCTTCCTCTGTAGAATATCACCATCTTGTGAAACTGCATATTTACTAATATAGATATTCCTAATTCATGTAACAGAGACATTTCAAAAGTGTCTGAGCAAGAATTAAAGTCTGGTAAGTGAGATTCTATATTGTAAAAAGTAAGGTGTTTTTCTTTATAATCTCTCAATTATGTTGTTTGGTAAAAAGAGTTTCTTAATTTTAATGAAGTATACAGAAATGAAAAAGGAGAAAAAGACAATGAATTTAGTTAGGGGAACAAAAGGCAAAAGTGTTACCTCATCAAAAATGATAACCAAATAATCCATAAACCTGTCAACGTGTGCTCAGTTTCATCAGTCATCAGGAAATGCAAATTAAAACAACCACCAGATACAACTAAATACCCATCGGAGTGGCAAAAATTAACTAAAAAGCCTACATGCACTTAGTAAAAGAAACATGTACACAAATATTAATATTAAAAGAGCAGTTAGCATTCTTGCTCCAAAATAGAAACAATCCACGTGTCCCTCAACAGTGTAATGGATAAACGTATTGTGGCATATTTATATTTAATGACATTCTATATGGTAATAAACGTTCACAAGCTACTGCTACACAAAGCAACATGGGTGATTCTCACAAATACAATGACAAGAAAAAAAGAAGTCAGACATCAAAAGAACACATTGCATGATTTCATTTATGTGAAGTTTAAAAGCGGGCATCACTAATCTATGGAGATAGAAGACAAAATAGTGGTTTCCTTTAGGTGTTGACTGGGGAGAAATGACTAGGATGAGACAGGAAGGAGGTTTCCAGGGTGCTAGTTATGTTTAGGCCAAAACTTCATCAAGCTGTACACAAATAATTTCTGCATTTGTCTGTAATCTAATAAGGACTCTCAAAATATTGAAAAATAAGTAGACTTTCTCTATAAAAATAATTCATAATAAATTTGTTAATAAAACATAAATAATAAAGCCTCAGAAATGTGTGTATTTGTGAGTGTGCAGTTTCTAAGTTACTCTGATACCGGCTCTTCATATCCAACTCTCTTCTAGCACTTACTCCACTGCTTTGTATTTGTCTGCTTACATCTTTGTCACTTTGGATAAGCCTGGGAATTTCCCTTGGTAAAGGAAGGAAGTATTATAGATATGTAATATTATTAGGTTTCTGGGCTATGCTCTTTAGCTCTTTAGAAAGGGTTAGCATTAAAGCAAGCCTGGTCTTGCCTGTGGTCTGTGCTAGAATCTCTCTACCAATATCCATCCTTATGGCTCTCAGCAGTTAGTACTCAAACTACACCAGCAGGCACTCCATGGCTCTGCCTTCAAACTTCACCCCATTTCTACCATTATGAAGACTGGGAACATGTGGATCCTAAAGCCTAAAGCCTGTTATCTCTGTTGGAAATTTGTGAATGGAGTTCAAAATAGAAATCAGTTGTTTGTTTACTTGTTTTTGATGAAAATGGAAATAATATATTTCCTTAGCTAAGATAACCTTTTTCTACCAAGTGCATAATGGAGCAGAAAGGCCTGTAATACCAGTAATAAGTATATATAATTAAGAATAAAATAGAGAGAAATAAAGATGAGAGAGACCATGTTACCTTAAGAGCTGGAGAAAAGTACCTTCCTATGTTTGTAACTTCCTTTTTCTCCTAGGTCCATTTGAAGCCAAACTATACTTCCCTTTTATTATCAATCGGTGAACTTGGTCACTTAATGCAACTTTTCCATGCTTCTAGTACTTGAAAAACCAAGCAAACAAACCCCATACCCTTATATTAAATAAGTGTGTGTATGTTGTTTCAATCAATTATTAAATACTTCTCTGAGGTCTGAATATTTCATCTGTATATGCAAATTTATTTTTTAAATTTATACTTTGTTGATTTTGTTCTTCAGAATTTATATAAAGTAGCATCATAATTTCTCCCCTTTCTTACCACAAAATAAAATAAAATCTGGTTTACTAGAAAGTGAGTTTCTTGAAAGTAAGGAACTATCTTTTGGGATCTTTTATCCTCAATGTAGTAGTGCCTCACATAAGGACAGACTCCAATAAATGTTGTCTAGGTAAATGAGTGATCCTAACATTCAGAGACTCTGCCTGACTTTGGAAAGCATGAGAGCTCCCCGCAAGGCATGATGGTGACAGTGGCTATTATAGCGAACAACAAGGGAGGAGGCCTCAGGGATATGGCGATGTGTTCCAGGTAAACTCTTAACAAGAATGAGGTGGGGACAGCCTTGATGATTTTGTTCTTTCAAGAACTGGTTAATTTCCATAACTTCCAAAATGTAAATTTAAAAGTTATTTGCTGTCCAAATAGTGACCAACTTTCTTTTTGCCTTCCTGGAATCAAAGAACAAAATGTTCTTTAATGTCCCATTAAAAGGGAATGTTTAGAAATTTATATTTGAAAATCAAATTTCCTCTGTTATTTCTGCTTATACTACAGAATGTCTAATTTGAAAGTTCATGATTTGTTGAGGCAATGCAGTAGTCTGGGATGTGCATAGCAACTGCATGGTTGTGTCTGATCTGTAGTCATGGAGATGTGTCCATAAAATACGAAAAGGTGATTATCAAAGCTTTGAAATGCAAGACAGTATAAGTGGTACATGATTGACTGTGCTGGACCAACCATGGGCCCTGGCTGCCAAAAATGGTATAAGACATGCTTAATTGCAATTTAAATTGTCAAAAATTATTGGAAATGAATTGATTTCAAACTGATAAATATTTGCTATTTACTCCACCTCTATTCTGTTTTACCTCCTTCCACTTTAACCCCATAGTTTCTTGAATTTGAAAATGATGGGGTTAGATATGGAATGCCTGTTTCAACAAGGTTAAATAAGGCATGCACTCTTATATGGCCGTAAATTGTATCCCCCCTCTATTCTAATCATCCTTTGTGTTGTTTTTGTTATTGTGTATTGAAAAGGAAAAACATAGATGGATTTAGAAGGCAGGGAGATAAGATGATGAAATGGAATAAGCCATGGTTCTAAAGTGAGGGATCCAAAGCATACTCATGCATCACAATCATTCCTGAGATGAGTTTAAAGTTTTTAAAGTTTAAAGTGTTTAAAGTTATCTTTATATGATGCTTTCTAGCAGCCTTGGGATTTTTTTCAAACCTTCTTTGAGAGAAACTGAAATTGCAGTTATGTTACTAGGGAAAGAGGTAGGCTGGAGGGAGTAATGATACTGTACTAAAAGTGAACTTCCTCCTTCATTTATCTGACAAGGGATAAAAACTTTTAAGGCATTGAAATAAAAGGTTTTAGGATTTCATTAGTGTCATTTTTATGTCTGAATAAGTCCTTAGACTCCATCTCAGGTGTCTCTCATGTGCTTTTAAAGGATTGATTATTGACTAACTAAAATCAACTTGATGTATTCGATGTTTGGTGGAAAGTGTGATAGGATTTTATTAAACTCAAATGTTGAAGTTCATTGAGCTTCTTCAGGACAGCTATTCTGAATTCTTTGTCAGAAAGGTCACCTATCTCCATCAGTCTGGATTGGTCACTGGTACCTCATTTAGTTAATTTGGTGAGGTCATGTCTTCCTGGATGTTTTGATGCTTGTGGATGTTCATTGATGTCTGGGCATTGAAGAGTTTAGGTATTTATTTCAATCTTCACAGTATGGGCTTGTTTGAATGCGTCCTTCTTGAGGCTTTCCAGATACTGAAATGGAATTGAGTGTTATAGTCTAAGTCTCTGGTCACTGCAGTTATATCAGCACTGGGGATGCCACAATCCCAGTAATGCTGTGACTCTTGGAGATTCCTGGTAATACCACTTGGCGGGGGGCGGCGGGGGGGTCGGTGGGTAAGAAATGGGAGAATTCCCCCAGATTACCAGGCAAAGTTTCTCCTCTCTTCCTTCAGTCTCTGCTGAGCTGCTGGAGTTGGGGGAGGAGTGACATTGGGCACTCCCTCATGGCCACCAGTGCCAGGTCACACCTGAAGGCAGCCCAGTCTCACACAAAGCCAGCAGTGGCTATTGCCTGGCTACCTCTGATGTTTATTCAAAACCCAAGGGCTCTTTAGTCAGAAGGTGGTGAATCCTGCCAGGACTGGGTCCTTCCCTTCAAGGAAGCTTGTTTCTTTCTGGCTCAGGGTGGGTCCAGAAACGTCACCCAGGAACTAAGGCGTATACTCAGGGGCCTCAGGAGTCTGCTCGGCACTTTATTTTACTGTGGCTGGCAAAATAAAGTACCAAGTTCTAAAACAAAGTCCTCAGAATTCTTCCCTTTCCTCAAGTGGAAGAAGACTCCCCCTGAGCTGCGCTGCCTGCAGTTGGGGGAGGGGTGACACAGCCACTGGCTTGGCCTCAGCGGCTGGTGTCTCACTGTCACACGTGCAGCCCAGGTCCACTGGCTCCAAGCCTGGAGCCTGCACAGCCACAGGAACTGCCCAAGGACTGCAGCTCTGTGGCCTGACTACCTCACGAATTCAGTCCGGGCTCCAGGCTGCTCTTCGTCAGCCAGCGGCCAGGCTAGCGGGAACTTGGGTTTCGCGGTGGAGGATTTATCTCTGACGGGGCTGGTCAAAATGCTCCCTCTGTGGGCACCAACAGAATTCTGCCCTGTGCTGTGTTCCCCCGTGCCAGGGTGGCCCTGAGTTTTGTTGCAAAGCCCCACCATCCCTTCACTTTCTCTCCCCTGGGCGCACAGATGCTCTCTCCACTCTGCGCCCTCACGCGGCAGCGCCGGAGGACGGGGAAGGCGTGGTGTAGGCAAGGCCACCCCTCTTTTCTGCCCTCTTCGGTGCCTCCTCCATTAATATAATGTTAAAACCAGGTAGTATGATGACTCACCCGATTTTTGGTTCTTCAGGAAGTGCTTGTTTGTGTGGATAGCTGTTTAATTTGGTGTTTGTGCTGAGGGACAAGCGCTGGAGGTTTTCATTCCGCCATCTTGCTCCGCCGCCTCCGTAAACTCAAATCTTATTATAAGTAGATCATTTCCTAAAAGTCCTCGGGAAATGTAAGACTTTGGGATTTGAAGGCATTGATACTTGAGGAAAGCAAGAAGGGCTGACAAGGCTGGAACAAAGACGTGAGTTGCCTTTTCCGAGCTGTAGGAACAGTTGTGTTCTATAACAGGTATACATGGTATCAGTGATAACAATATGACACTTGGAATTTGTGTGACCATTTTTGACTTGTATCCTCTGAACATTCCAAAAATATCTGCCCTCAGTATTTGGCTCAAAGTTATGTCTCTTTCTTCTGAAGAGGAGCCACAAATATAGATGTTGTAACCCAAAATACAGATACATAACCTGATAAAAAGGCTGCTGTTTTTGCTATTGTTATTATTTTTCACTATTTTTGCTGTATTTCAGTGCAAGAAGCTGCTTATATTAGAAATTTAGATGTTGAGTTTTCCAGGGTTCATGATTCGTGAGGCCAAAAGAAAGGAATGTTGTACATCAGAACTATCCCAGAAATTTTAGAATCTGAGATGATTAGAAAAAAATATTAAACATTAGGTATTGCTCAAGGGACACAAAAAATTTTTTGGTAGATATGTTGGGTTTAATTTGACTCACTTTTCTACAGTTCAATATATGGTAATCATATATTTTCACAGTTTGTTTTTGAGTAGAGAATGCAGTGATTTGTTCTTGTGAGTAAAATGTATAATGATTTTGTAGTCAAGGAGATTTAGATTTTTATCCTATTCTATTTAAAAATGGGTCAGGAAACCTTTTAATATTTCAATATCCTGATCTAAAACAAGGATACTATGTCTAATGTATAAATTTTATGATGATAAATAATATAAACTATTTAAAGGACTTAAATTCCATGGCATATAGTAAGTGATCAATAAATGTTTATTTATATTTTTCTCTTAATTAAAAAGGTAATACTTATATAAGCTCACACATAAACATGAACATCTGTGCTGATATTAGGCAATAAGAGTGAACAATTATTTATCAAACATTTATTACAAAAAGAAAACTATTTAATGGGCATTTCTCATTTAATTTTCACTATAACCTTATGTGATGTGTGCTATTTTTTTCCCCATATTACAGAAGAGAAAGAAGAGAAAAATTTAATAAACTTGTCTGAGAGCAGACAATTTATCAGTGATGAAGGGAGTATTCGATTTTGGCAATCTGACTCCAGAGCCTGTGATATTAGACAGCTGCCACATTTAGGGTATAAAGAAATTTTTTAAAAATAAAACACATTTTAAAAAGAGCCCCAATAGTCTAAGAGAATTGGGATGGATAGAACATTTCACATTTCCAAGTTCCCACTTCAGATATCCCATTTCACATTTCACAAATACAATAACTTGAAAATCATAAAATTCCATTTACCTCTCTATCCTTTATTGTCATATTTTTCATATATGCATTGTTATACACGTCACTTTATTTTTTCTTTAAATAGTCATTTGTGTTTTCTAAAAAAATATATAAGAAAAATATTATTTTATATATCCACTTCTTTTTTTTTTAAACCTTTTCTGATGTTTCTATTTCCTTCCTTTCCTTCCATATGGTATCATTTTACTTCAGCCAAAAGAACACCCTTTAACATTTCTTGTAGCTCAATTCTGCTGGTGACAAAGACACTCAGCTTTTGTCTATGTATGCATGTTGTTACAGGATGAATTTTGTGCCCCCCCCACCACATGTGTATGTTGAAGTCTGAATCTGAATTTATTTGGAAATAGGGCTGTTGGAGATGTAATTAACTAAGAAGAAGTCACACTGTTATATTCTGGGCTCCTAATTCATGTAGGACTGGTGTCCTTGTGAAAGCATACCACGTGAAGACACAGGCACACACATAAAGAGAACACCATGTGAAGATGAAGACAGTGATTAGGGTGATTCTTCAACAAGCCACAGAACACCAGAGATTGCCAGGAAATCACCAGAGCTAGGTGAGTGGTATGGAACAGATTTTTCTCTCCTATCACTCAAAAGGAAGCAACCCTGTAGACACCTTGATCTCAGACTTCTAGCATCCAGAACTGTGAGACAATAAATTTCTGATGTTTAAGCCACCAAAATTGTGGCACTTAGTTATAGCAGCCCCAGCAAACTAATGCACATGTTTTATTTCATGCTTGTATGTAAGGATATATTCAATGTATGTAGAATTCTAGAATGAAAGAGTTTCTGTTATGTTGTAATTGTTTAAACAGCTCTTTAAAGCTCTTCTTCTGATGTTTTCTAGTAAAAAATAATAGTTATTCTCAATTATGTTTCATGTATGTGATGTGCCTTTTATCTAGCTGCTTTCAAATATTTTTCTTTATATTTGTAATTCAGTAATTTGGCCATGATATATCTAGGTATAATTTTATTTTTTGTATTTGTCCTTCTTGAGGTTTGCTGAGCATATGAAAGTAGATGTTTTTCACAAAATTTAAAAATATTTCAACCAGTATTTTAACAAATATCTTTATGCTGCATTCCTAATCTCATCTCCTGGGATTCCTATTATATGCATGTCAGATTATTTAATATTGTCTCACACAAATCTGAATTTCTTCATGCCTTTTTCTCTTCTCTGATCAATTTTTTCAAATTAAATACTCCTTTTGATATGTTTTCAAGTTCACTAAATCTTCTGCCTTCTCAAATATGCTGTTAAACACATACAGTGAACATTTTATTTCATTTTATATTTAAATTTTCATTTTTTATAATTCTCTTCTCTGTTAAGTTCCAAATCATTGTTCATTAATATTGTATTTACTTTAATTTTTTAATGATTTTGAAGTTTACCTTTTCAACTCTTTCATTAAGATGTAATACATATGCCGTAAAATTAATTTATGCATTCAAAATGAACAACTTGATTTTTTTAGTAAACTCATAGAATTTTGCAACACTTGCCGCAATCTAAGTTTAGAACATTTTTGTCTCCAAAAAGAAAACACATATCCATTGTTAATCACTTCAGTTTTCAACACCATCCCACAGGCACCATCCTATTAATCCACTTTCTTGTCTACGGATTTGCCTATTCTGGACATTTAAGACAAATGTAATTATATAATATATGATGTTATGTGACTGTCTTCTTTCACTTGGCATGTTTTCAAGTTTGATCTGGTGTATAAGCACTTTATTCCTTTTTATTGACAAATAATATTCCACTATATGCATATTTCATATTTTATCTATCTACTCATCAATTAAGGGACATTTGGGCTGTTTCTACTTTTGTCTAGTAGAAATAATGCTACTATGAACATTTATGTACAAATTTTTGTGTGGGTATAATTTTTCATTTCTCTTGCCTATATATTTAGAAGTGAAATTGCTGGTTGCAACAGTTACCTATGCGTGCTGTAACAAATTATCACAAGTTTATTGGCTTAAATCAATACAAATTTACCATATTATATTAATAGTTCAGTTATAAGTTTGGAATGGGTATCACTGAAATAAATATAAGATGTCAGCACAGCTGTTCTCCACCTGGATGCTCTAGGGCCGAATCCAACACCTTTGCTTTTTACAGGTTTTGGAGGCAACCTGTATTTGTTAGCTTGTGTTACCTTTTTCCATCTTCAAAGACAGTGGGATACCATTTAAATCTTTCTCTGACTCTTGCTTCCTTACCTCATTTATAAGAATCCAAGGCCGGGCGCGGTGGCTCACGCCTGTAATCCTAGCACTCTGGGAGGCCGAGGCGGGTGGATTGCTCAAGGTCAGGAGTTCGAGACCAGCCTGAGCGAGACCCCGTCTCTACTAAAAATAGAAAGACATTATATGGACACCTAAAAATCTATATAGAAAAAATTAGCCGGGCATAGTGGCGCATGCCTGTAGTCCCAGCTACTCGGGAGGCTGAGGCAGTAGGATCGCTTGAGCCCAGGAGTTTGAGGTTGCTGTGAGCTAAGCTGACGCCACGGCACTCACTCTAGCCTGGGCAACAAAGTGAAACTCTGTCTCAACAAAAAAAAAAAAAAAAAAAAAAAAAAAAAAAAAATCCTTATGATTACATTGGGCCTAATATGCTAACTTCTGTTTAAATTTTTCAGAATTGCATGTTTTCCAAAGTGTTTGCTCCATTTCACATTTCCATCTGCAGTGTCTGAAGGTCCTAATTTCTCCACATTTTATCAGCACTTGTTTATTGTCTGTCTTTTTAGTAATAGTCATCCTAGTGAGTGTGAAATAGTACATTACTGTAATTTTGATTTGCATTTTCCTAGTGGCTAATGATGTTGAGATTCACTAATGTGCATGTTGGCCCTCTGTATATCATTTATGGAGGAGTGTCTGTTTATATCTTCTGTTTATGTTTTAATTGGATTACTTGCCTTTTTATTGAATTTTAAGTGACCTATATATTCTGCATATAAGGACCTTATCAAATACATGATTTGCAAATATTTCTCCTATTATGGGGTTTGTATTTTTACTTAATGGTATTTTTTGCAACACAAATACTTTTTTTAATTTTGAGGGAGTCCAATTTATCTGATCTCCTCCTGTCGCTTGTGCTTTCAGTGTTATATATAGAAAACCATTGCCTAGCCAAAAATTTATGAAAAGTCACTCCTATATTCCCTTGAATTTCTTGAACATGTATTTTAGTTGCTTGAAAATATTTATAATAACTGCTTTAAAATATTTGTCTTTTAAATGCATTATTTTGCCTTTTTGAATCAATTTTTATTGGCTTTTTTCCCTTCAGTGTACATCACATTTTTACTGTTTGTTGACTGTGCACTAATTCTACCAATAATATGTAATAAAGACTCTTGGTTCTTTTACCTTCCTGTGAAGGTTTTTGTTTTAACCAGTTGTTCTTTTACTGATTGATTACTTTTGACTCACGTAGACTTGACCTTTTGCTTTGTTATGGATATCTGGAAAACCCAAAGAGTTTTCGAGACCTTCTTGCTTGAATGTACTAAACATGCAAACCCTGGCTCCTCTTTTGTACTTAATGGGGTTTTATTTTAGGCTTCATTAAGGCCAATCCAGATGGAACCTTCTTCCACAAAGTAGTCTTTATTCCTAATGCTTGGCTTTTCTAGTGTCTCAGATGAATGCCTGAGGCATTAATGAGAGGCTGAGTACGTTTCTTTCTCTAATTGGGCTGAACCTCCATAGCCTTCACTCCTGCTTAACTTCTCCTGTCTCTATTCCATTTTTAACTTTGTAGCGGTTGCTATTTGGAAAGCTTTGTGTAAATTCATCCTGCATGTGTGCTGCCCAAGCCATAATCCAGAGAATTGCTTTGAACCCTCCCACAGACTTCTGGTACCTCGCCATGTACCTCTCTTAGCTGCTCTGTCTAGCTCCTTCAGGTGTTTCAAATTCTGAACCCTTCCTCTTCATCTCAGCAGAAATGCTTTGCTCTCCTTAGATTTCAACTTTCTGCACTATAGTTGGAAAATTATCTCCAGTTTGAGAATACAGACAATTAAAAAGATTACTCAAAGTTTCCTTCCTTTGAGAAATAATAGTGTTCTAATACCTCTTATCCAATGCCAGGAACATTTTTATCTAATATATTTTGCCCAGGGTTTGGTCATTTACAACTAGAAGGCCAGTCCATAATCAATTATTTCATCATAGCCAGAAGTCAGACAGTCACTTTTGGCAAATATTTTAAATGATAATCATCCCCAAATTTCTAAATTTTGGAAATTCCATAACATTTTAAAGATATGCACGGGGACTTCAAAAAGTTTGTGGAACATTCATGTCCTTTGCCCACTTTTTGATAGGGTTGTTTGATTTTCTCTTACTGATTTTCCTGAGTTCTAAATAGATTCTTGTTATCAGTCCTTTATCTGATGTGTAGTATGCGAAAATTTTTTCCCATTCTGTAGGTTGTCTGTTTATTCTCGTGACTGTTTCTTTGGTTGTGCAGAAGCTTTTTAATTTGATCAGGTCTTGTTTATTTATTTTGGTTGTTGCTGTGATTGCCTTAGGGGTCTTCTTCATAAATGCTTTGCCTAGGCCAATGTCTATAAGAGTCTTTCCTACGTTTTCTTCTAGAATTCTAATAGTTTCCGACCTAAGGTTTAAGTCTGTTATGCACCGTGATTTGATTTTTGTGAGAGGTGAAAGCTATGTGTCCTGTTTTAGTCTTCTACATGTGGCTATCCAGTTTTCCCAGCACCATTTATTAAATAAGGAATCTTTTCCCCAGAGTATGTTTTTGTCTGCTTTGTCAAAGCTTAGATGGCTATATGAGGATGGTTTTATATTTGGGTTTTCTGTTCTGTTCCACTGGTCTGTGTCCCTGCACTTGTGCCAATACCAAGCAGTTTTAATAATCACAGCCTTGTAGTATAGTTTGAAGTCTGGTAAATTAATACCTCCCCTTTTGTTTTTGTTGCTTAAAATTGCTTTTGCTAAATGGGGTCTTCTCTGGTTCCATACAAAGCGTAAAATTATTTTTTCTATATCTGTGAAAAATGATGTTGGTAATTTAATAGAGATTGCATTGAATCTGTAGATAACTTTGGGCAGTATAGACATTTTAACAATGTTGATTCTACCAATCCATGAGCATGGTATGGTTTTCCACCTATTTACATGTTCTGTGATTTCCTTCCTCAGTGTTTCATAGTTCTCCCTATAGAGGTCCTTTACCTCCTTAGTTAAATATATTCCCAGGTATTTTATTTTCTTTGTTGCTATTTTGAAGGGTATTGAGTCCTTAATTTGGTTCTCCGTTTGACTGTTATTGGCATATATGAATGCCTCTGATTTGTGTGTATTGATTTTGTATCCTGAGACTTTACTGAATTCATTGATCACTTCCAGGAGTCTCTTGGTTGAATCCTTGGGGTTTTCTAGGTATAACATCATATCATCAGCAAAGAGTGAGAGTTTGATCTCTTCTTTCCCTATTTGGACTCCCTTGATTCTGCTCTCTTGCCTGATAGCACTCGCAAGGACTTCTAATAATATGTGGAAAAGTAATGGGGACAGTGGGCAGCCTTGTCTGGTTCCACTTCGAATTGGGAATGCTTTCAGTTTTTCCCCATTCAGTATGATGTTGGCTGTGGGTTTGTCATATATATATGGCTTGTATCATTTTTAGATAGGCCCCGTCTATGCCTATTTTGTTAAGTGTTCTTATCATAAAAGGGTGTTGAATTTTGTCACATACTTTTTCTGCATCTATTGAGAGGATCATATGATCTTTATTTTTGCTTCTATTTATGTGGTGAATTACATTTATAGATTTGCGTATGTTAAACCATCCCTGCATCTCTGGGATGAAGCCCACTTGGTCGTGATGGATTATTTTTTTGATAAGCACTTGGATTCGATTTGCTAGGATTTTATTGAGAATTTTTGCATCTATATTCATAAGGGATATTGGTCTGGCTAACAAACATATGAAAAAATGTTCAACATCTCTAATCATCAGGGAAATGCAAATCAAAACCACAATGAGATATCACTGAACTCCAGTGAGAATGGCCTTTATCAAAAAGTTCCAAAACAATACATGCTGGCGTGGATGCGGAGAGACAAGAACACTCATACACTGCTGGTGGGACTGTAAACTAGTGCAACCCCTGTGGAAAACAATATGGAGATACCTTAAACAGATTCAAGTAAACCTACCATTCGATCCAGCAATCCCATTATTGGGCATCTACCCAGAAGAACAAATGTCATTCTATAAAAAAGACACCTGCACCCGAATGTTTATAGCAGCACAATTCACAATTTCAAAGATATGGAAACAACCCAAATGCCCATCAATTCATGAATGGATTAGCAAAATGTGGTATATGTATACCATGAAATATTACTCAGCTATAAGAAATAACGGTGACATGGCATCTCTTTGGTTCTCCTGGAGAGAGTTGGAACCCATTCTATTAAGTGAAGTATCCCAAGAATGGAAAAATAAACACCACATTTACTCACCAGCAAACTGGTTTCCCTGATCATCACCTTAAGTGCACATTTGGGAATACCACTCATCGGGTATCGGACAGAGGTGGGGGCTGGGGGGAAAGGATGGGTGTATACCTGCTTGATGAGTGTGATGCGCACTGTCTGGGGAATGGACACCCTTGAAGTTCTGACTGGGGGGGATGGGCTGGGGGGAGGGGATGGGTGCATACCTACATGATGAGTGCGATGTGCACTGTCTAGGGAATGGACACGCTTGAAGCTCAGACTCGGGGGGATGGGGGGGCATGGGCAATATATATAACCTGACCTTTTGTACCCCCATAATGAGCTGAAATAAAAAAAAAAATAAAAAAAAAGAAAGAATATACTGATTCACAATTTAAAATGCAAAAAAAAAAAGTTTGTGGAACAATGAAATTAAAGAATAAAAAAATAAAAATATATAAACTTTACTTCTCAACATAAAGTCCATCAAGCTCAAGACACTAAATTTTTATTTCTTGTGAATTATTCTCTCACTACTGAACTACACTGAGTTCTTTAATAATAGGGTCTGATTCTTACTTTTTTATTTCAAAATATTAAGGGACTAGGAATGATTTTATTACATGGTCATCTTGTATATGCTTAAGTTAGGGCTTTTGGAGGGTCTGTCATCAGAATACTGTTCATTGTACCCAATAGGTAAGTCTTTATCCCACGCTTCCTCTTCCACCCTTTCCCATTCTTGGTTCCAATGTCCTTTATATCTCTTTGTGCTCATGTGTGCCCATTATTTAGCTCCCACTTAGTGAGAACATATGGTGTTTGGTTTTCCATTCCTAAGATACTTCACTCAGGATAATGGTCTCCAGTTCCATCCAAATTGTTGCAAAAGGCATTAAGTCATCCTTCTTTATCCTAGAGTAGAATTTCATAGTATACATATATCACATTTTGTTAATCCACTCATGAATTGATGAGCACTTGGGTTAATTCCACATCTTTGCAATTCTGAGTTGTGCTGTAATAAACATTCCAGTGCAGGTGTCTTTTTGATACAATGACTTCTTTTACTTTGAGTAAATGCCCAGTAGTTGGATTGTTGAATCAAATGGTAGGTCTACTTTCAATTCTTTGAGGTATCTCCATACTATTTTCCATAGAGGTTGCACTAGTTTTCAGTACTACCAACAGTGTGGAAGTGTTGCTAACTCTCTGCATCCACACCAGCATCTGTTATTTTTGGACTTTTTAATAAAAAGCATTCTGACAGGGGTAAGGTGATATCTCATTGTGGTTTTAATTTTTATTTCCCTGATGATTAGTGATGTTGAACATTTTTTTATATGTTTATTGGCTATTTGTCTGTTACTTTTGAAAATCTTCTGTTCATGTCTTTTGCCCACTTTTTGATGGAGTTGTTTGATTTTTTTCTTGCTGATTTGCTTGACTTCTTTGTAGATTCTGGTTATTAGCCCTGTATTGGGCATAAAGCTTGTAAATATTTTTGCTCTGTTGATTATTTCCTTGGCTGTCCAGTAGCTTTTTAATTTAATCAAGTCCCATTTATTCATTTTTCTTGTTGCTGTGATTAACCATTGGGGTCTTCTTCATAAATTCCTGCCTAGGCCAATATTTATAAGAGTTTTTCCAACATTTTTTTCTAATATTCTTATGGTGTCACGTCTTAAATTTAAGTCTTTTATGCATTTTGAATTAATTTTTGTGAGTGGTGAGAGATATGGATTCTGTTTCATTCTTCTATATTTGGTTATCTAATTTTCCCATCACCGTTTACTGAATAGAGATTCTTTTCCCTAGTGTATATTGTCTGCTTTGTCAAAGATCGGTTGGCTATATGTGGATAGTTTTCTGTTCAGTTCCATTGGTCTATGTCTCTATCTTTGTGCCACTACCAGGCTGTTTTGGTTACTATAGCCTTTCAGTATAGTTTGAAGTCTGGTAATGTGATGCCTCCAGATTTTTTCCTTTTGCTTAAGATTGCTTTGGTTATTCAGGCTCTTTTCTGGTTTCAGAAGCATAGAATTACGTTTTCTAGGTTTGTGAAATATGTTATTGGTATTCTCATGGGGATTGCTTTGAATCTGTAAATCACTTTGGGGAGTATGGACATTTTAATAATGTTGATTCTACTGATCCGTGAGCATCGTATGTTTTTCCATTTGTTTGTATCATCCGTGATTTCTTTCCTCAGTGTTTTGTAATTCTCTTTGTAGAGGTCTTTCACCTCTTTGGTTTAGTATATTCCCAGATATTTTATTTTCTTTGTAGCTAGCTATTGTGAATGGTACTCAGCCTTTGATTTGATTCTCAGTTTGACTGCTGATTTGTGTACATCAATTTTGTACCCTGAGACTTTCCTGAATTTATTTATCAATTCCAGGAGTGTCTTGGTGGAATCTTTGGGGTTTTCTAGATATATGATCATATTCTCAGAAAAGAGCAATAGTTTAACCTCCTATTTCCCAATTTGGATATGCTTGATTTCCTTCTCTTGCCTGATTGCTCTGGCTAGGACTTCCAGTAATATGCTGAATAGAAGTGGTGACAATGGCCATCCTTGTCTTGTTCCAGCTCTTACTGTAAATGCTTTCAGGTTATATTTGGCCATTTTACATAATCCCATATTTCTTATGGGCTTTGTTCATGCCTTTTAATTCTCTCTTTATTATTTTTGAATGACTCAGTTAATTCAAAATAATTGTCTTCAAGCTCTGATATTCTTTCTTGTGCCTGGTCTAGCTTATTCTTAAAATTTTCCACTGTGTTTTGCATTTCCTTAAATAAAATTTTCATTTCCAAAAGTTCTATTTGTTTTTTTTTTTAATATGTCTATCTCTTTAGTGAATTTTTCATTCATTTCCTATTTTGTTTTCTGAATATTTTTAGTTGGTTTTCCATTTTTTCTTGAATTTTGTTGAACTTCCTTATAATCCATATCTGGAATTCTTTTTCATTCATTTCAGCATTTTCACTTTGGTTGGTATCCATTGCTAGAGAGCTGGTTTTCCCTTTTGGGGGTGTCCTTTACCTCTGATTTTTCATACTTCTGGAGTTCTTTCATTGATTCCTTCTCATCTGAAGCAGCTATTGCTTCATATTTTTGGATTTTCTTTTGTTTAGATGGCCCCCAGCCCACTGGTACTGGCATGTTTGTAGCATATGTTGAGCATGAACCTTTGGTTTTGTTTGCGGTTGCTTTGATGGTGATCTAGTTCTGGATAGATGCCTTCATTGTAGATATCCTTAGTATGGTGGTTTTCTCAGTTGCTAGTTGTTTGTACGCTGTAGCAATGGAGAGCTATGTGTGTGAGCAGATTCCTTTTCTCACATTCATGAGGAATGATTGAGGTGTTTGATCAGCACAGGAGTTTTGACCTGCTCCATTTCCAACCTGGGCTGGTTCACCCCTCCTTAGGCAACCTGGTGGTCCCCTTTTCCCAGGAGGTCACCAGATTCATGCTGAACTTAGTGCGAACACCTGATTGGCATAGCACACTACAGCCCAGAACTCCTGCACTCAAGCAATCCTCCTGCCACAGCCTCCTGAGTAGCTGGGACAACAGGCACACGCCTCAGCATCCAGCTGATTGAGGTCTTTGAAATCCGTTCTGTTTCCCCAGCTCTTTCATCTTCTTAACAGTGTGAATTGTATTGGCATGCCCTATTTAATCTCTGAGATAGTAGGTGGCGCCTGTAGGTGAGAATAGATTTCACCCTATATGATTGAGGCAGTAAATGTTGTAAAGGGCTGTGCAAATTGACAAGGAGTAAGCTTCAGTGTTGTTTTTGAGACCTCTGCTCAGCTCTAGTCCCCAGATGGTGGTTGGGTCTCTGGAACTTCCAGGTGAGTCCTTTTCTGCTGCTCTAAATAGGTGGGTGGGGAAGTGAGGCTGGGCAGGGCTGGGTTAAATGAGCTTGCCCTCAGGCTCCACAACAGCTGATAAGATAGCTGTTTCAGCAGGGTTCAAAGTCTGCTTCCAGTTTCTAGGGAAAGCCACCAAGGAGGCTCGTAAGTGGCCTCACCCAACCAGAAATTTTGCTTTGAAGATAGGGCCATGTGAGATTCACAGTTTTGTTGTCTGGCTCTCAAACCTCCCTCCAGGCCTGCATCTCTGACCAACTAGCATGTGTCTCCATAAAACAACAGTGGCTAAGGAGCTTCCACATATAAGTCTTCTCATGAGCTTCCACTATAAGTCCTCATGAGAAGAGGCCTGGGCCCCACCCTCTCTGGGGGCTCAGCCTAGAGAATGTGCCTGCTGGAAAGAGGCAGCCACTTGCCAAATTCTTGGCTCAAATTTCTCTCCCAGTTGAAATGGGTGAGGGGGGCCACAGCTTCCAGTTAGCCTGAGAACCTGAATTCATCATGCCTGGTTACTATGGTTCCTGGTGCTATACTCTTCCTTGCTATAGGTTCCACTTTAATCCAACAGGGCTGTTTTCCTGTGGGAGGAATGGCACTCTCCAAGCTCCCTGTGTCTTGGGACCCCACAGTATTCTCCCATCAGTTCTGTCCATATGGCTTCCTCACCACCCAAGTCCAGCTCTCAGACCTCCCCACTGTGTCTCCAGTAATGCACTCAAGTGTAGGGGGCCCAGGTTCTGACCTGCTAGTCTACGCCACTGGTGTGTGACTCTGAAATGCCAATGGGCAGGAAGCTCCCAAATCAGGCACCCCAGGGAGAAGAGTGTGGGACCCACTCTTCCTGGAAACCTTAGCCTGCAGCACGTGCCTACTGGAAAGAGGCAGTTGCTTGCCAAATTCTCAGCTCAGACTCTCATATAGTAATTTCTATTGACTTAAACTTTATTGTCTAGGTCAACATTTCATGGCACTGCTCATAGTGAACATAGGGAAATATTTTCAAATACCATTTAGTGGCAAATAAGTGTTCGAATCTATGTTAAATTATATCAATGTATAGTATATCAATGCAAATAAAATATATGTCTAAATCTCTGTGTGTGTGTGTGTGTGTGTGTGTGTGTGTAAGTAATGATAAATAATTCACAGCTTTTCTTCAGGACCATAATAAATCTCTTTTCAGAAATAAATTTTAAATACATCCTAATCTCATTAAATTGGGGCAGAGGGATATAGGTAAATGCTTTATTGAGCAGAGAATAATGTAACTACCATGTTTTCCAGAAAGAGATAATATGAATACTACAGTTTGAATCTTTCCTCATTTAACACATGCTAGAAACCTCTATTAGTTAGCCTATATAGATTTATAATATTCTTTTGAAAACTGTCATTTTTAAAACTGTCTTATATCAATATGATGTAAAAGTTTATCTAACTGCTTTTCTATGTAAGACTACTTCCAGGTTTTTACTATTATAGTTATTTAAGTAATAAGATATTCTTATATATATATATGTGTGTGTACTTGTGTGTATATTTCAGCAAGAACCATTTCTGGAGAAAAAATTGTTGTGTAAGAGAGTTAGGCATATGTTTAAAATATTACACATATTGACAAGCTGCTCTTTAAAAGGTTACTAGTGATTTACACTCCCAGAATGTTTAATAATAAACATTTAGATATTGTTACATAAAATTTATCTAAAAATAGAGTGCCTGCTTCTAGAGGCTAAAAGCAAACTGGCATTTTATATGTTTTTCATTTTTCCAATCTGTTGGAGGAGGAAAAAGACTATCTTATATTGCATTAATTATTTCTAATCTTAAGTGTTTAAATGATACATTTTTCATCATTTAATATTATAATTAAATAAGATAGCAAATGTTTAATGAATATTACCCATTTCTAAACTTAAAAAAAACCTCATGATATACTGAGAATGTTAACTCTTAGTAATTAAGGTATTTTTGCTTTTTACGTTTTTCACTAATAATTAAGTGAGTTTTAATTTGGTTGTATATTTTATCCACTTTTTCATAAGGATCTCTGATTTTTATGTTACATTTTGAAAGATTTCCATCATAATCTTAAAAATATGTTTAACGCTGTTTTATTCTAATAATTTATCATTCATTTTTTACGTTTAGCTATTTCATACCCATGGATTTCATTTTTTACATGATATGTATGTGCATTTGTATGTGTGTAAGGACAAAATTGGCTATTTAATTTTTTCACTTTGGTCATATCCAATTGTCCAAATCTGGATTTTCATTTTTAGTTTATATGGTTTGCTTTTCTTGTACTAGTAAATAATATATATTTAATTTCTCTAAATTTATAACACATGCTAATATCTATACAACTACTTCCTTATTTATCTTTTAATTTAGAATTTTACTGGCTATTCTCACTTGCGGGTTTTCTGGATAAAGTTTAAAATCATTTCCTTCAGCAACAAAATATATTTAAAAATTTTCTTTGACACTGTAGTAAATTTATAGATATAGAAGAAAAAATATATTTATTGTTTAGCTCTCTGATCTGAGAAAAGATTATGTTTTTCTCTTCTTATCAGTTATTTTATGCATGTAACTCAGTAGTATTTAATATTCTTTTTATGTATGTAATAAATATTTCTTCTACATTTCTTCCCAGGTATTTTACTATTTTGTGTTTGTTTACACAGTTAATATAATTTTTTAAATTATAGCAATAAACTTAGTATCATCTGTCATTAGAAAAAACATTGACTTTTATATAACTTTGCAACCACGATACAATTTTTTTATATTTGCTTATATTTTCCTACCTACCACTCTTAAAGTTTCCAAATATACAAATATTCTACCTTTTATGATAATATTATACTCTAGTTTCTATTTATTCCTTTCTGAGAGATAAAATATCCATTTAATTGTATGTTAAGGTAGAGATAAGACATAGATGTTTGACTTTACCAAATGTCATGTCAGAATCAACCCTATGATCATATGTTATTCTCTTTGACCTGTAGTTTGATGTATGTATGAACAGATTTCCCAAAACTGACATCATCTTACAGGTTTTAAAATAAAACCTGCTTTTCATGTGATTGCTAGATGTTGACACATCTACTCTTTTTTTTTTTTTAATGCATCACAATTTTTTTTTAAATTCTTATTTCAGCATATTGTGGGGGTACAAAAGTTTAGGTTACATATATTGCCCTTGCCCCACCCCACCCCAAGTCAGAGTGACACATCTACTCTTCTATTTCTTAATTCTGTAGCTGATTATCTCTAATTCTGCATATGCAGAGAGGTTCGTATCTAAAGTATTCTTTCTTGAATTTTTGATAATTCCAAAGTGTATTAATCATTAGTACTTTGTATTTAAAGTCCTGATTATCCTTTATCAGAAGTCTACTTTTTCTATTTACTTTAGAATTCTGTGTCTACATTCCTTTCCTGTATGGTCTAGCTATGGATATGTCCGTTAGAACTGAAAGGCTGGGTTTTGACTGTTTTAGCCTCTGTTCAGTATATCTTTTGCTTGGAGGGTAAGGAATGTAAGTAAATGAGCTGGAGCACCCAAAAGTCTTGATTTGAGTATGTTGTCTCAGGACACTTTGCCATAACATATGACAAATCCTTTGCCCATGTCTCTCCTTAGGATTTGATAGTTTTTTTCTTGGTTTGAGACCAAGTGCAGATGCTGGAAGTGAGCACATAGATTTTTGTTTGTTTGTTTTTGAGACAGGTTCTTGCTCCTTTTCCCAGGCTAAAGTGCAATGGTGTCATCATAGCTCACTGTGGCCTCAAATTCCCATGCTCAAAGGATCCTCCTGCTTCAGCCTCCCAAGTAGCTGAGACCATAGGCACGCACCACCATACTCAGCTAATTTTTCTATTTTTTGTAGAGACAGGGTCTCCCTATGTTGTTCAGGCTAGTCTGGAACTCCTGGCCTCAAGTGATCCTCCAGCCTCAGCCTTCCAAATTGCTAGGATTACAGATATGAGCTACTAGGCCTGGCCGCACATAGATATTTTGTTTGGTTGTTTGCTCTTTATTTAAGTTTGCTTTTTATCTCTACAAAATTGAGTTAAATATTTACCTGTCTCCTATTTTCTTTCACAGGTTTTGAAGATACTTATTTGGACAGCTATTAATAGTTGTGCCAAAAAAAAAAAAAAAAAAATCAAGAAGCTGAGTGTGCCACCTCTAGGTTAAGAAAAGAAGGTAGGTGACCTGACTTAATCTACTTATCTACATGTCAACTAGACCTCCCTATGTGCTGGAAATTATTTATTAAACCTAATCATTGGTAGTAAAAATCTAACTTAACAATGTGGTACTGTGTGTTAGTTCATCTCCATAATCCCTCTTTCCTGGAAGCTACAGACCTCTCAGAGATCACTGGTTCTCTCCAGAGCATGATAACATTTTCTTTGCTAAAAACAAAAGAAATAAAACAGAACAAGAAACATCTCAGGCAAATCTTAAATGGTCATGAAATTTTAAACCTTTTTGCTAATCGGTAATGGAATTTTTACTATTTCTCATATCACTAGACACCTCTTACTTTTTTCTGATTTTTTTTCTTTACCGTACAAAGTGTCACTTCTGTCACTTCTTTGGGACTTATGTTTCTACGCTTATTTCTAAATCCTTTTCTTCTTTCTGGTATATTTGATACGTTTCTAACAGAGCAGTGTTTAAAAGGGGGTGGCCATGATTGAGGCCTGAGGGATCTGAAGGATCCTGTGAAAACGTAAATAAAAGAAGAGAAATAGGAAGCTGGAGATGTAAGAGAGAAACTGAAGACTTCAGAAATTTGTAGAAAGATTGCCTGGCAAGTAGCTCAGGTTTGTACTTCAAAGGAAAAGATTTACTGAGTGCTTATTTTGTGCCAAGAACGGTACTAATGACTCATTTTACAATTTCCTTATGAAGAAAACTTTATAATATGTTAAGTAGCCTGATTGAAAGATGCAGGATTGACTGGGCCAAGTCTTTTTTAATAGCCTAAGTTTCTCTGGATGCCAATAAACAATTCAGCTAAGCCAAATACAAGCTAATTCACTCATTCAACAATTAGTGAACACCTCTAAGTGGCAGTCATGGAATTTATGTATATTGTAGAATAAATAGACATTGTTCCTATCTTCAAAAAGCTTATAGTCTAGGGAAAGACAATGAAACATAAGCTTACAAATAAGTATATAATTATAAGTTGTCCCATATATTCTGGAGGAAGAAAGTATGGGTTTCTAGTTGTTTCAAGTAACATTGAAAGAAATATATTATTCAAGATGGAACTATGTCAGCATGGGCATACCATGTTGGTTAAAGGAAAGAGGAAAAGAGCCACAGACCTTCAGTGAAAAGCAAAGGGAAGGATTCAATTGTGAAAACTATCCATCAATTAAAAAGTCCACCATCAAAAATAATGAAAAGAAACATAATAATATGTTGAAATTTTGGGCTATGCCTGGTTAAACTAATTCTGTGATTAGAAAGTCAACATTTTGTTTTATGTTTTCTTTATAATATAAAACTTTTGAATAGTTATAATGATGATGGAATTCAAAATATAGAAAATTCAAATACTGAACAATAGTGCAACATGTTCTTTATGGCTAAAAGAGAGCACTGAAAGAAATAATAGAGCTCTGTGAATAACCCATATTTGTAGCAGAGAAAAGAACTTAAGTCCTTTAGGTGATAGAATGTCTCTGTAACTTCAGCTGAAAAGGGAATCAATGAGTGGCAGAAGATTGAAGTGGCAGGTGCAAAAGTATGTATTATTTATATTCATCATTTCAACAATGGCAGAAGAACCACATTAAGCTTATGAACATCTTTTCTTCACCAGATGTTTGGCAAAAGACCGTAAATAATGTATCTTGCTAATTAATTAAAAAAAAAAAACTACGAGGCTACTTTACCAATTAGTCTGTGTAGCTGATTTTCAATAGAGGAAAAAAAGTGTCACTGTGGTCAGCCCACAAACAGTGCTTCCCAAACTGGTCCATTTCACAACTGACACATACGGGAATAAAACAAGTACAAGGATAAAAGAAAGAAAAGAGAAAATATAAGAAGAGGAATGGAAAAATAGAAAGGAAATGGCAAGCATTTGGCAAACGGAAGCTTTATTATCATTATGATTACTATTAAGTAACAGAGATAGGACGTGGCACAGAGGGAGAAAAGGAAGGGAAAATATTCTGGGAGTCAATTCCATTATCAGGAATTAGGTTCAATTATCAGGTTCAGAAATAACCCAAAGTGATAATTGTGTTTAGGCATATGCTATGTATGTATTATGCTAATGGTATTGGAAACAAAATAGGATATATCACAAAAGATGCATACAACTTTAAAAACAAAAATGTTAAAAACAAAAATGTTTAAAAACAAAAATATAGCAAATTACCAATCAAAATGAAAGTGGATACAGCCGCATAACACATGACAATCTTTTTTTCTCTCTTTTTCAATATTAGAAGCATATTGATAAAATATTCATGCAAGATAAAGAATATGTCTTCATTTTTCTTACTTTTGGACAGCACTGAATGTGTGTCAGGGACACACATGGAAACGTAGCATGACTAGATGTCTTAGTGAAGTTTCTGAATGTTTAAACATTTACTATTTGAGGCCTCCTTGGTATGAGAGTCTAATTCACTTTGGCAGTTGACAGTTTGTTGGCAGTTTACACTTGCTGAGTGCACCTGACTCTGTCAGTCCTTTTTCACAAGCTACCTTCCTGTCACATTGTGAGCAACCTTTCTTCCACTTTCACAAAGGATGTCTTTTTTGTATTATTTTCCTCATGAAGATTTAAAGTGACTGCATGGTGAAAGGCCACATAATCACTCTTTGTGATGACACCATGTCTCTCTAGTCTAGATATCAAAATATCATAAATGTGACATTAAAAAAAAAGCCAACTGGTCCAGAAATGTTTCTGTAAGTTACAACCTAGTCCTGAATGGATATTGAAAGTCAGGCACTTGGTTGAAATTTGTGACATTTGTTTTTTTCTTGGTTTAAGAATCTATACTTCTGTAATAAAAATAAGGAAGAAAAAAGATGCAAAGATATACAGAGAAATAATTATGCATAATCCTAGAGTTGGATGTATTATTAATCCTCCCCAGAACTCTGTGAAAGGGCATTTGTGTGATCCCAAGAACTGTTACATGATAAAGAGAGCGAAGAACAGGGGGAATACTGATATCCTTACGATAACAATCCTAGCGAAGTTGCACAAAGCGTTAGTGAATCCAAATGCAGGCTGGATTATTATGGCTGGTACAGCACCATGCAAGAAAAGAGAAGAAAGACAAAGAGTCAGAAAGTCCTTGGGTCACCACAGAAAAAAATTTTATCACTCCACACCACAGCCTGCAAATACTGTACAATAACTTCATTCTGTGGACAGCAAGCAGCTTGACTAGTTTGGAGAATGGAAAGTAAATACAGGCATCAAAAAGAAAAACACAGCACAAAAAGAATAACTTGTGTTGCACAAGTTGAGAGATGTAGAAAGAGTAAAGATGGGAGGTTTCATCTCAAAATTAACCTCCCACAGAGTTAGTCTTGTATGGACATAATTTCTGAGTCTTTGTAAATCTAGTAAGAAGTCTTCTCTGAAAGCTTTTAAAGTGCCTGGCGTAGCATATAATTGGAGGAGTGAGAATGGAAATATGACTTCCCTATCACCAACATGTAGATTCCTACAGTTTTTTTTTAATAGAAATTAAGCAAGAAGAAATATTAAGAAATTTTGAGCAAAAGTTAAGGGTGTTATTTAAAAACTCATAAGGGTACTGTACTGATATTTTTAGTACCCTTGATGAATTCATGAAAAGTGAAAATTAAAGCAAAAAGATGTTTGTTGGCTCAAAATAGACATTTAACAAGCCATAACTTAAAAAATAAATTTTCAGTGATGTTAATCAAAAGATATTATCAATATTAGAGAAGTATTCTAATATTCAACAGACCAGGTAACATTTTATTTGGTAATATCATGTGTCAACTACATGCCGGCTTTAAGAAGAGTTATTTCTATGAGAAAAAAATTTTTAAATACTGACTGAAACACATTCAGTCATAATCATATCACAAATTATTAAGATTAGAAATATTTTACTCCAGAAAGAGAACTGAAAGATAGAAATTGCAGTGCTTCAAGAACTGAATTATTAGTCCACAGTTAAGTATTAAAAATAAAACTTACAATAACTGTACCAATAAATAATTCATTACTGCCAAGAGAAATATTAAAATTAAAATTGAGGATTATCAAAAGAACAATGATAAATACTATGTATCAAGAAGTGTTTTGTTGCAAAGATTAAAATCCATCCTAAGAGAAGAGCTAATTTAGTTTGTTTCAACAGACAAAAAAGAGATTAGAAACAAAAAGCTACTCTTGTTTGAAAAATAAAAGTCGGAGAACTACTTCAAGCAGGCCTTAAAAACTATACAAATTGCCAGCTAAATTTTATTAAAATTATGAAAGAAGATAAAAGGAAAAAATTAAGAATTCAAACACAAATCACATGTCAATTATTTAAATGTGAAAGATGGCAAGGAGATTGAAGTCTTTCTAGACTTCTATTATTACCAAAACATTGGATATATTCATTTGAAATGCATATATCAGAGAGGAGGTTTAGCATACACTTAGAGGATTCTGATTGATTGTTTTGTAGTATCAAAAGACTTTCAGAAGTTTGGCCCTTGTTTTGTTCTTTCAGATACCCATTTTCTCAAGAACTCCTTAATGGTACATGGAGAATACAAAATGCTATTTTGACATATTGAACCTACAAACCATACTGTAGTTACAATTATTCATATCATGTATGATGAGTAGAAAATGGAGGAGAAAATGAAATGAAGAAAAGAGAAGGACAAAGGAACCATAGGAGAAATTTAACGGAGAGAGAGAATTTTAAAATAGCTGAAGCCAGACACACCTGCAGAGACTTTTAGTAAATTATACAGTAACTATTCCAATGTGAGGAGCTATATAGATGCTTGACAAATACTTTAATGAAGGAGGACCACAAAATAATCTTATAATGAATGTTTAGAGGGAATTAGATCTAAGAAACACGCAATTGGAAGATCCCTAGGTCCCTAAATGACCTGTGATTTCAAATTCTAAGCAAAGAAGCAATCATTCCCATGATCTTTATAAATGATTGTTTAGTTTCTGGTTAAATTAAGAACCTATTCAGCAATATATGACAATATTGGAAAATTTTAGTTGCTGACATTTTAGCAAGTTAAGCCTTATTTTGATTAACAATATATCTTGATGTAACTTTTCATACTTGATTTTATTTTAAGCTGCAAGAATTTAAATACTCTCATATGACATCCTTAAAATATTTGAAAATATATTTGTCCTTTTCAAATTGAATATCTTTGGTTATTTTCTACAGTTTTGTTTTGTCTGTGTGTTTTATGTATAATTCGAACTCAAATAACATTGGATTGCCATATACAAAAGACATCACATTTTGAATTATATGCGTCCTTTGTATAAACTGAAGATCAAACTATAACAAACATTTCAAAGTGGTATTATACTCTTTCTTTCTGCTTTTATGAACTAGATTATTACACCAACCTTTATTCTAATAAGATATAAAAATCCAGACTTTCTCTATGTCTCTGTCTTTCTGTCTCTCTTTGTATATGTGTATACGAATGTGTAAGTATGCACAGATCTGTATGAAGTCAAGGAGGATTTACAAGACAAGGCGACCACGTAGAGGGAAAAGAATCAAACACAAAGCCAGTACAGGAGCCTGTTGGTGACCATGAAAAATGTCCCTCTCAAATTTCCTGCAAAAGGGCGAATAGCTGGTAGTCCACCTTCTGCTCTTATTGCTGTATCGTGGCGCAATGCTGAAGACACGCTTACACTGGGCCACTTCCAGCCAATTACTGAGCATGGCAAGGGTACAAATTCAGGCCAGTTACTGCACATTTTGAGGACTGCCTGTCAGCCTAGGTGAAATGTTCTTATAACTGCGATATAGATTGAGACCCTTCCCGCACACCATTCCATCCTTCCTCTTCCCCTTCACGGGAGTTAGATCCAAAAGTATCTTTCCACCCTCTCTAGCACCCTCTTCCTTCACAAGCATTCTAGTGAATACATCTGTCTAATTTTGTCTTTGCGTCTGATTCTTGGATGACCTAAACTAAGAGCCTCACGTTCAGTGCCGCATTTCTCTGCAATTTTTAAGTGGTGTCTAAGAGCCTAAGTACAGGTTTCACCAGTCTCACAGGGTAGAAAGGAAAAAAAATGGAGTTAAGGTGATTAGACAGGAGGACTTTCTGCAAGTACCCCAGGCTCTTAGTAGAAACCTCTGAACTTTACTCACTAGGATAAAAGAAAAAAAAAGGCTTCAAAAAGCCTGAAATGCATCTTTCAATCACTCAATTCTACATTTTTAAAAAGGTAATCTACTCCTAGCCTAACTTTTTGTCAGACTCAAAAATCAATGCTCTCTTGAGCAGTAAAACATAATTAAGACACGAAACTGTATCATAATTTGTCACATATCATGCTGAGCACTCAATCAATAAATTTCTAAGCATGTGAGAAAAGAAAACCTTACTAAGAAAAAAAGAAACAAGAGAATAAACCTACAGGCAATTCAGATAATGACATTATCATAGGAAAAAATTAAAGTAATTAATATTGACATGTTAAAAAATAAATGTCGAGACAAATAATTGTATCTGAGAACCAGAAATTATAAAAAGATATCAAATGGATATTATACAAAATAAAATATAAGAACTAAAATTGAAAATTAATGGCTGTGTTTAATAGATTATATAGAGCTAAAGAGAAAATTAGTCAACTGGAAATTAGATAAGTGGAAAATATCCAAATGGAAGCAATGACTTAAAAAAGAAAAATCAAGAAATGAGTGTGATATATAGAATATATTGAAAAAGTCTAACAATGTATAATTGGAGTTACAGAATTTTAAGGGAAACAAATGAGGTAGACAAAAAATTGATAATAGCTATTTTTTCTAAAATTAAAGACATCTAGTGATAAAATAAAAATAATGTAATACTTCTTTGTATGACCAAGTAATAGGAATTTGATATATCCTTATACATTAAATGACTTTCAAATATAAAAAAATATGTAAAAAGCTATATTCAGGCATTGGACTATAAGCAGCACAAGACAGCAATTTCTGAGAAAGGGAAAACAATGTGAGCCTTGTGATTGCTAAACTTATATCCTGCATAGAACTTTCAGGACATAATACAAAGAGGGAACCCAAACAGAGTCTAGTAGATTTCCTGAGTAGAGAAGTAAGTGTTCATAATTTTAAAATGTCAAGAAAGCTAGAATTTGTGAGGGAAAGTACCAGAGAAGAGGTAGCTATATATAGAATGAATTCTGAAGATTTACAGAACACATGCATGTGTAGAAAATGCCAAAACCAGATGGAAAAAAAAATCACTAGAAAGGCAGTAAAACAACACTCAAAGTTCACACAGGAACAGTAATTTTTTCTGTTACTTACAGACATGGGGAAATACATCCTAATACATGGGGCAAAGAGTAGAGTGTTCAGAAGGGATTATTTCTGAAGTAGGACCAAATTATTAATAGCTCTTGAATAAAAATTATTTTGAAGTTGTCTAAGTTTAAAGCAAACCTCAGAAAGACAAAACTGTTCATGAGTAATTTAACTATATCTCAGAACAAAGGCCAAACATGTTAAAGATAATCTAGCACAAATAGTGTAAAATTCATCTCTATCAAATAGTAATAAAAATATGAAATATACAACAGAGAAGACATGAATGCAATGAGAAGAAATATCAATCAGGAGAAAACCAGAAATGTCACAGATGATACACTTTAAAGATATGAACATTAAAAACAGCTATTATAAGTATAATATATTAATATGTTTAAGAAAGTAGCAGAAAGAATGAGTAGAAAGACAGAAATACAAAATTTAAAAAAAAAATCCAAAATGAACCTCTGTAAACAAAAAATGATAATTTCAAATATGAAAATAAATACAATGGATTGGAATACCAGCAGATCTGACAACATGGGAGAAACAATTACTAAAATTAAAGCCATAGCATTAAAATCCATATAAAATGAAATAAAGATAAAAAGCCTAAAAGTAAATGAAAAGAGACAATATCAGTGACATGCGGGATAATGTCAAATGGTCTAATGTATGGCTATTTGAGTCTCCAAGAGTGGGAGCAACAAAAATATGTTTGAAGAAATAATTGTCAAACTTTACAAATTTGTTGAAATTGTATAACCCACATATTCAAGAAGCTCAATGAATCTCCAGCAGAAGAAACATAAAGAAAAACACACCAAAACACATTATAATAAAGTTGTTTATCACTAATAAAGAGAAAATCTTAAAAGAATGAGAAAAAATGATACCTTATATTCAGATAAATAATAATACCAATTATGGTTAATTTATTATCAGAAACAGTATGAAAAAGTAGACAATGGAACAACCTTTAAAACTAGGATTAGTACACAGTGAAAATTAATTTTAAAATAAATGCAAAAAGGAATAATTTTTCTGACTTAAAGGAGTTGGTGAATTCATTACTAACAAACCCATGTCAAAGTACAGACAGACCTTCAAGCAAAAGAAAAATGGTAACAGATAGAAACACAAATCTAAAAAAAAAAAAAAAAAAACAGAATTAAGAGTACAGAAAATGGTAAAACTATGGGTACATTTTCCACAATTTTAACATTTTTTAAAGCTAGTTAATTGTTTTAAAGTAATAGCAGTACATCATGGTGTTTATAGCATATATAAAATAAAATCCATGACAACAGTAGAAAGGTCAGGGACAGGAAATGGAAGTGTACTATTGAAAGTTTCCTATACTAAGATGGAGTGCTGTAATATTACTTTGAGGTTGACAAGCTAAAGATATGATTTTAAACCCTAGAATATAAAATGAGCCATACCAAAGTAAAGAGGAATAATGATTAAGCCAAAAAAGGAGATAAATAAAATTATACACAATACCAGAAAGAAAGCATGTCAAGAGAAAATAAGAAACAAGGAAAACACTGGGAAAATAGTAATAAAATAGCAATATAGTAAATGTAAACCCAATTACATCAATAATCACACTAAATATAAATTATCTATCTATCTATCTATCTATATACACATCTATTAAAAGGAAGAGATTGTTAGATTGGATGAAAAAGAAAACATAACTATACACTGTCTAGAATAGAGTTTTGCAAACTATAGCCCATGACATGGTTTCTATAGGCCATGAGCTCATTTTTAAGGGTTTAAAAACTGTAGAACACATTATAGAAACCATAGCCTAAAATATTTACCATCAGGCTCTTTATATAAAATGTTTTCTTAAATTGGGCCAAAAAAAATAACACCATTTAAATCATAAAAACAAAGAGAAGAAAAGTAAAAATATGGAAAAAGCCATACTATTCAGAAAAGAGTTAATATAGCAGGCCTAAAACTATCCTTTGTAAGTCCTGTTTACAAGATTGGTCTGGGAACTTGGATTTCAGGAGAGCTCCTATCATTCTCTGATAAGAATTGTTCACTGTTCCTAAACATTTTGTATAAACGTGCTTTATGTGTTTTGCTAAGCACCTGTTATTCTTCTGGGAGTGTAGAATCTTGGTACTTGCAAAGGAGATGGTGCCTGTGTTACCAGCCACCAGTGATAAATCTGAGCAGAGTATCTGCTGACCTTGGCTGATAGACATGTATTGTTACAACTAGTTGCTAAACAAATTAAGCATGTCCACATTGTGAAGAGACTTTTGCAAGCTTTTACCTGTTTTTTCTCTGACTTCATTCCATGTTCCTTTTCTCTTGATTAATTTTGATTTCTGTACTTTTCTTGTAATAAAACGTAGACCTGATATGACTATTTGCTGAGTCCTAAAAGTTTTCCTACTGAATGATTGAACTTGTGAGTGGTCTCAAGGACTTACGGTACATATACCATGATAAAACTAATTTTAAAAACGGAGAGTGATTATATCAACATAAGACTAAAAATATTTAAAAGCAAAGAACATTTATAGAGACAAAGACCATTTCACAATAATAAAATTCCTAAAGAAGACATAAAAATCCTAAATGTTTATGCACATAGTGAGAGATCATAATAATAAACAAAGTGTAACCTGATAGAACTAAAGGAATAAATCATGAAATTCAAAATTTTAGTGGGAGATTACAACACATTCAACCCCGCAATTTGTCTGAACAAGTAGACCAAATATATGTAATGATACAGAGGGTGTTTAATAAATTCATTTATAAAATTTACATAATTTAAATTTGTAGAACAATTCACCCCCAACAGAAAATATGCAATCTTTTCTAGTCCACATTATTTATTAAGACAGTACATACTCTGGGAAATAAAACAAATATAGCCTAATTTTAAAAGATTTAAATCATATGAAATCAGTTTTCTAACTACACTGGAAATAACTTAGATATCAATAATAGAGAATATTGGTTTTAAAAATCTCTAAATATGTAAATATAAAAATGTCATCCGTATGTTGTGTAAAAGAATACATATCTTAAATAGTACTTAAAATGATTTTATATTTAATGTTTTACAATTTCAACCTTTCTGTACAAAAAATATTTAGTGAAGGTCCAACTTGAGCTAAGCCCATAGGTTTACAACATAGAAGGCTAAAAACACAAGTTAGCTGAATTTCTTTTTATAAATATATCTAAGTAAAAAATATGAGGAAAGAAATTTAGGTACGTGTTTCTAATCACATCGACAAATCAAATATAATATAGTTCTATATTTCTTTTCTTTTCTTTTTTTCTTTTTTTGAGACAGAGTCTTACTCTGTCTCCCTGGCTAATGTGTAGGGCATCACCATAGCCTCACTGCAACCTCAAACTCCTGGGCTCAAGCAATCCTCCTGCCTCACTTCCCAGGTGGCTGGGACTACAGGAATGCACTACCATGCCTGGCTAATTTTTTCTATTTTTAGTAGAGACAGGGTCTCACTTTTGCTCAGGTTGGTCTCAAACTCCTGAGCTCAAGCAATCCTCCCACCTCAGCTTCCCAGAGTGTTAGGATTACAGGTGTGAGCCACTGCGCCTAGCCTGTTTCTTTTTTTTTTGTATTCTGTTTGCATCTGAACTCTTTTAGTGGGTCATATATATGGTCAAAATATATTGCCATGTTTTTATTTTTGAATGCTTTAGGTAGAATATTTTTGTAGAATTAACATGGATGAACCAGTTTGCAGCATATGTTCAGTGTAATGTGACTTTCCTCCAGGGGGGAAATGTCAACATAGAATAGCAACATTTTTGAAAAATAAAAAGTAAAATTTATCATTTTTAGGCAGACATAAATATCATAGGCAATGTCATGACAGACTGATTAATAGACTTAGAAAAGAGGGGAGAAAATAGATCATTTTTATCATTTGATCAGTCTTGCACATTCTTTCTTAATTTTCTGATTGTGCCAAAACTTGATATTTTTTAGATAAAGGATCCATATAGTTATTCATTGTGAACACTCTGCATTGGAGAATGTGATGTTGGGGTGCTGAAGTGATTTTAAGGCATAAGCCAGAGAGTGTTTATTTTTAAGAAACAAGTGGATTGTTAGGTAATATTTATATGTATTTATAATATGCCATATACATTCATATCTATGTATATTTGTATATATTCATATGCTTATATGTATATTAATATATATTAACATATAAACACACATGTATATATACAGATTATATATAGTTAAATATATACATATATTAAAATGCATATGAATATATTAATATAAAATATATATACTTGTGTATATTTATATACATGCATATATTTATATATATGCACATACATCTATACATAAACACATATATACATACACTCTGTCTAATAGGGTTCTATCACAATACAAAAATCTCTTCTAGTTGTCAACAGAAATTTGCATTACCATTTATAATATATGATCACTTGCTCTGGTGATTGATTTGGTGCACGAGCATTGAAAGAAACACTCTTGATATTTCTTAATAGCTATGACTCTCCTTTACATTAACTTATTTTTCATGAAAGTTAGAATGAGCTTTATTCAACTCTATTTTTCGTCTATTCTCCTGTATGTACCTTGTTCAATCCTCCAATCCTGGTTCCAGTGCGAAGTGTTCTATTTTCTAATAAAAAATTTATTTTCCAGAAAACATACTGTTAAAGTCACAGGTAATAGAACCTATAAATTAACTTCCTAAATCTTGGAAATTCACAAATTAAGTATGCTTCCAGAAATCTAAAAACAAAGTGATTAGTCATTGAAATTTGGATTTGATGGGCAGAAAAATTACAACTAGTTTAAAATTTTGAGAAGACTGACATTAGGAAAAGAGATTGTCACTATTGCCAAGAAATAAATAGTGGTTTTTAAATTTTTTTTGTTTACAAAAATCTAAATTATTTTCCACCTGAATTTCTTTTGATCTATTAAGCACCTTGTTATCTCAACATGTTTAATGTCACTAATAATTATATCTTATTTCAAATGTTGTGAGTATGTGTGTGATGTAGGCCAAGAAATATATCAAAATTTTCAATGGTTTGAACCAAACTAAATGCCTGAAAATTACAGATTTTAAGTTATGACTTAGATTATAACTTTTTGACAAAATCTTAAAGTGACTTGTTGAGACAACATACTTCTTAAATTTGTCAAAAGAGCAAAAATAATTTTAACATAAAGTAGGAGTAAGTAAATCAGAAGTGTATGGCTTAAGCACAGGCATCAGAGATGTTTTTTAATGTCAAGAACAATTGAGAAGTAAATATGAGGACTTTTTACTTGATTTATCAAACTGGAGATTGTGAGAAATAAGCTTACGTTTGAGTCATCAGCATTGATATAATTTTACTATCATACCCATTTCTATCACATAGTAATATCATATTAGGCGCTAATACAGACCAATATGGCTTTATATTCATGAACTTACTGTAAGAAATGAAAGAGAGAGAGACTATTAAATGGAAGAAAAGTAAAGGAGGAGGTGACATAATAAAAAAGACTATTTGTTATTAGTAATCATTCAAGAAGAGAAAATAAACTCATCCTTCCCTCCTTCTTCCCTCCCTCCCTTCCTTTTTCCTTTCCTTTTTATCCTTCGTTCTTTTGTTCTGTTTTAAAATTTTGATCCTGGAGCTTCAGCACAATGTGGGACATATGTTCTCTATTCCTGTGTAATGATTTACTTTTGTGCTTACAAATAAAACTATGTTTGCATTTTATCTATTGTTAATAGAAAGTAAGATACTGTTTTTATAGTTACTGGTCCTAGGATAGCAATTATTATTTAGCAAACTTACAGAAAAATATTAATACTTTTTTTGCTAAATATAATTAACAATATTAATAATCTTTAACTTCTCCCTCAAAAATAATATGCCAGTATGTTTCCTTCCCAACTTAGAAATAACATCTGTTCCAAAGTTACTTATGTAAAACCAGAAGCCATATATTAGAGTGGGGCCTCAAGAGTTCTGAGAATCTTATAAGGTAAGAGTTTGGTGGAACAGAGAAAAAGCACATAAAGAAGAGCAGAGGGTGATGAGAAAGTCTTCTTGCCAGAATAAGAAAAACACATAAAACACAGCTTCTGATTATGATTCTGCGACTCAAATCTGTCTTCCCTGGCTTAGAATCAGAGATGAATGAAGCATGCAGCACTTTTTGCTTGGCACAAGTCTCAAAGTATGCCTCCAAAAAGCCAACATTTGGCAGAATGAGACCCCAAACAGTCAAGTGAATGACTGAATTTTTCTCTCTTCACATGTGTTGGGGGATCCCACTGCAGCCTCTGCGTATATGAAGCAGCCTATTCACATGCATCATGTTTCAATCCCCAAGGTAACCACCCCTCCATTTTGATTCTAAAATCCAATGGCTTCCAGTATTTGTTGACAGTATGACAATGTTGCGTGTGAAAGTGTGTGTGCACGCACACCCACATGTGCATGTTTGCATACACGGTTATGGCCTGAAATACTACATGAAAAAACTTGTAGGGAGGGTGGAGTCAAGATGGTTGACCAGAGACACCAGCTGCAGGACGTCTCAGAAAGAAGGAAAAGTTTTAGATGAAAAAGAAAAAACAAACAAACATAGATTGGGTATAATTCTGAGGGAAACATGCCAAAGCCTATCAAAGAATCCACGGAAGAAGTTGTGGAGCACAACGGGAAGGAGAAAGGTATTGACAGAGAGGCTTGGAATCCAATGAGAAAGGTAGGTGGAGCAGTTTATTTCTCTCCCTGCTTGCATCTCTGATGGATGGTGGACATATTCTTTAAAGGAGACCTATTGTAAAACCTGTCAAAAATAAATATTTCTTCTAAAAACTGAATAACCTACTTTTTGTAAGTTTTATAAAAACCAAATCTTAGGTTTCTACCTTTGTGAGAACTCTGGGTAGATTTTTCTACACAGGGCCCTCCCTCAGCAAGATGATAATATTTCTGATTTCCTTTTCATCTTCCTTATTTGCAGCATTCTCCATCTTGGGCCCCAATCCCTCCCTTCTGCTATCTCCTGGATAACAGGTTAGACCTCTCCTATCTGGCAACCAGTTGGGTATGCCCTCTTCTAAAAGGAACTTCTCTGTACAAACCCCAAACTGCACCAGAAATCTTTTAAGGAACTGTCTTTAGCTAATTTCCATGCTGTATAATATTAATCACTATGAAAGTTTGATGAGATACTGCAAGGAGAATTTCCTTAACTAGGGCAAAGCCATGACCAATACAAGTGATTGTCTAAAGGATGATCCTTTAAAGAATATGTCCCAAGCTGCTGGAGAGGCCTTCTAACCACATGAGGCCAGAGGCTGCTGCCAACAGTGAGCTGGGAGCTTCTTGTGGACATAACACCAGGCTCCCAGGCCCCCTGGGGTGCTTCCCACCCCACAGACCGGAGCTAGGATAGCAGGTGCCATATTGCTTCTCTACCCACCATGCGCCTTTGTCCTCCCCAGGGCCTTTCAACTCCTTGGGTTCATCTCACTCGTTTCCACACAGATGTTTTCCAACTCTGGAAAAATCAGTAATTTATTTTTCACATGACTAATTAATTGTATGAAGAGTTGGCCTACTTCTTTACTGTAATGCATATCTTTATTCATGGCAATAAAAATAGAGAATTCTTTATATTAAATTATTTATACTGGAGTCTTAATAATAAAATATAAATGGTGAATCCTGGGCAACATTTAGTGATTCTTCATCCTCAGTTTGGCTTAAATGGTTGTTATTTTATTGCTTTGCTTAAATTTCACTGAGTAATAGGTCAAATATTATTATTTCATATTTGTCCAAATATTTGTTTTTCTGTTCAATATACTATATGTTTAGCTCCTTATTTGGTGCTTAGTGATTCATTTCTTTTATAAGATATTATAAGAAGTTTATTCATTGTGATTTATCTTAAATATAGCATTTTAAATTATGCTACTATAAAGAATACAAAGCAACATTTTACGAGGTTTAGGAAATAGAAACATGTTTAAGGGATTCAAACAAAAGCTTACTATTCAAATTGTAGATTTGAAACCAATAACCTAGGTCTGAATTCTGGAATTATACTGACATCCTGCATGATTATGAGATCTTTATATAAAATCTTAAAGCTTTAGAACTCCCTTCACAGGACTATTATAAAGCAAAATGAAATAATGAATTTTAAACACTGAGTGTTTTACTATAGTTTATCTACTACACAGTAATCTGTCAGTTATTAAGGTAATCTATTATTAAGTTTTATTTTTATTGATCACCATCTTTATACAATAATTCCTATATACATGCATATTTGCATATTTGCAATGATGAAGTATATTCCATTTTATATCATGTGTTTTACTTAATAGCATATCATCAATAAGTTTAATGTTGCAACATAGTATGCATAATTTTAATTTTAATGAAATGCATATTATTCCATCTAGTGATGATATCACAACTTAATCAAATATTAGACAAGTATTGAGCAATTAATTAAAACACTTTTTAATATACAAATCTGAGACAACCCTGGTTATAAACTCATGGCGAGTATACAAATTCATAAAATCTTTTTTGAAAGCAAATTTGGAAAGATATCAAAGACCTTTACATATTCACCCTCTTTGACCCAGCAATTCCATTTCTGGGAATCTTTCCTAAAGAAATTACCAGAAGTGAGGACAAAGATTTATGTACAGAGATTTTTATCATGACATTATTTATGGCAGCAAACAACTGGAAGCAATCCAAATGCATTGCAATGAATGATTATATCATGGTGCATCCATAAAAAGAAAGAGTAGGCAGCTATTATAAAATATACTTATGAGAAATTTTAAAGAAATGGAAAATGCTCATACTGTTAAAAGGAAAACAGATTTTATATTTATAAAATTATAATAACTACATAAAAATACACATATAAGCAAACAATAACAGTGATTATCTTTGAGGAATTATAGGTGATTTTCATTTTCTTCAATTTTCCACATCTTTTACAGTGAGCATATATCACTTTAACAATAAAGGGAAAAGCTGATTTTTAAAAGAAAGTAAAGTTAGTGCTAAATTACTAATGATGACATGTATGTTTGGCTGGAAATTTTGAATGATTTGGTATGCTATGTTTTACAGTTCTACACTGATGGGATGACACCTTTGTTGATGAATAAGATACCAGCATCCCAAAGGCAATGTAACACCATATTCAACTATTTTCTGCTGCTCTCAGCTCTATGGAAAGTTTCCAAATTGCAGTGTTGTAAAAGGAGAATAGAGTTAAAATCTTATGAAGTTACAGACTAATGAACAGTAGCAGCAGGTTCATCCACAATCCAATTACTTGGAAAGTAAATGTACCATATCTAGTTAGTGATATTGTTTAATATTTAATCCTGTGAAACCAAGGCACGAACATTAAAGTTCTATAGCAAACCCTAGAAACATGAAAATAAAATTTAAAAGTAGCAGATCTTAATATTTCTACAGAAAAGCAAAACTCTATAAAATCACCCTTACACAGGCTGCACATGTGCTGTTACAATAGGATAAATGAAAACTGATTCAGTCCTCATTTCTTCCTTCTGTCAAAAATAATTAAAACTAGATTAGGGTTGTTGCAGTCTCTACAACCATCTTCCCAGATTCTGCAATGCATGGCAGCCTATTTAAAATGAGTGTTAGTTAAGGTCATAGTTTGGAACCTGAAGTTATTAACAATAAATCTACAATAAAAATATAGTAGAAAGAGTCCTCTTTCTACCCATTATTATATGGATTATTAATTCCTGATTCTCTTAAACCCTTATAGCTGGAGAAACGAGGCCTCCAAATTATGGTTCCAGTCTCACCAAGGATTTAAACTAATTTCCACCTGGGAAGGAGAGCATAGTAAGCTCTCCCACCACCACTGGTAGAACTTGGAACTATCAATTCTATTCTTACTCCACTGTCTGGTATGTATGGTGAGTCTTTTGAGGAATAGCATGTTCACTCAATTGTAGTTTAGGTTTACGGGAATGCCACATTTGCTTATTCACTATAACTAGACCTGTGGCTCAAATTATGACTGTACTTCCTTTTCACTAGAACTGAATTGATACCCTAATCCTAGTTATTTTCATAGAACCCTCACAACATGCCTAGTCCTCCTCTTCCTCTTCACTTACAGCCCAATTTAAATACTCACAGATGCTTCCCACAATCCAGTATCAAGCCAGATAAACCACGGTGAGTTGGGCAATTCACCCATAAAGACTAACATACCTGAATTTTGTGTCTCATTCACTATATTGACTTCCTTTTTATTGTCTGCAGACAAAACAGATGAAAGAAAAGTGGTTCTCTTCTGAAAACATTGTATATCTTTAATTGTAAACTGTTTCCCCTAAGTTCAAACCACATAGCCTGATGGAGTTGTCCCCTTTTCTCATGAACACATTTCTCACTGGTATTTATTCAAGAATTGACAAATGCCAGCTCTAATAGACTTTTTCCTTAGGATTTTTCATATTGAATTGGGTTAAGGGCCACTTTCACTTAGATGGTGAAAGTAAGATCATGTGTCATCCAAAGCTGGCAATAGGTGTATATATAGTGTTATAAATAATGCTGCTGCTCCACCCACCTGCCCTTGGCAATTACCATGTTCCTGCACACTGGCCCAAGCTCCCTTTAATAACACCTGTGTTTCTTTGCCTGAAGATTTTTTTGGCCACTAGAGCCCTCTCCACCCACATGTGTGGCAGGTTAAAGGTGATAAAGAATTAACACTCCATGAGAGTTCTTAAGAACTGACAGGAGCTAGTAGTCCTAAGAGCCTCACTCTTTGGGTGAGATAACAAAGCTGCAGGATCTATTCCATTTCCTAGATCTCCATGGAACTTGGTAATATACCATCTAAAATTTACTTCCTTCCTTGTTTAGTTGTTTGTATTTGTTTACCCAGCAGTCTACAAGAGCTTCATAGTAAAATATTCCAAAACCCCACATGCATTCCAAATAAACCACTATGTTGGAGAGTCTGCTTCTGGGGTAACCCAAACTAAGACATCCAGGATTATGGAACAAGACAGTTTAGGGGAATAAAATCATCACTCAAAGAGAAGTACAGGCAGCATCAGAAGCAGAGACACTTGGTAGTGCCTAACTCATCCAAGAATCCTGGACCATTTCCATCCCTCAGTCAGTTTGTTTGTTTTTATAGTCTATAAACCACACCAGTATTCTTCTAGTAGCTATTCTTTCCTCTAATTGAGAAATTTATGTGTGATATTTGGATCTCATAGAATCCAAATGTAGATATACACACACACACACATACACACACACACATATAAATACACATACATATATATACACACATATATAAACATATATATATATATATGTATCTCCTACTTGTCCCTGTGATAGACTGAATAATGGCCCCAAAAGATGTCCATGACCTAATCCTTGAATCTGTTGCCTTTATGGCAAAAAAAAAAAAAAAAAAATCCTCTATTTTTTGACTAGGCCCCAAATAAAATCAAATGTATCCTTTAAACAAGCAGGCATAGAATGATTTGACCACACAGAAGAGGAGAAGGCCACAGATACAGATATTGGAGTCATGTGGCCACAAATCAAGGAATTTCAGCAGCCACCAGAAACTGGAAGAAGCAAGGACAAATTCCCACCCAGAGTCTCTGGAAGGAGTGAGGCCCTGCTGACACCTTGATTTCTGTCCAGTGATACTGATTTTGAACTTCTAGTCTCCAAAACTTTGAGAGAATAAACTTCTGTTGTTTAAGAAGCCACCACATTTATAGTGATTTGTTACAGCAGTCTTAGGAAATTCATACAATCCCATCAAACACTAAGGTACAAACCATATAGTTTAGGGACTAAGTCCCTCTAAGTCCCTTTCCTTCTCTTTTCCAACCTCTTTTCCTTCTCTAGCTTCTCATCCACCGAAGTCCTATCCTGAGTCCTGGCTGAATCTTAGGTTAGTCAAAATAAACTGAATTCACACCAACCCAAATCATGTTATGAACAATTTGCATAATGACCACTTTATCTAAAATTTAACCATACTCCCTCTGATTAATTTTTGCTTTGTGTGCATCTGTATATGTTTTTTTTTTTTTTCCTGGTAATTCCTTTAGCATTTTGAACTTTCTCTAAAGTAGTAAATGGGCACATTGAATGATTTTTTTAAATTTCTGATTCATCTAATCTCTCATGTAGCAGGATTATTCTAATTGGTATATATGGGACACTTTAAGGACTCTTGAAACAGTGTTTGTAGGTTTATCTTCAAAAATTAATGTAAATAAATTATATTACGGCTTTAAGATATTATTATTTTTTGTGATTCATAATTACTGCTCTGGAATTTATCTGTACTAAGATATTATAGCAAAGAATAAAAGAAGGTAAAAGAGTTTAAATGTTGCTTAATTGTTTATTAGCTGTGCAAGGTTAAAGAATTTATTCTTTCTAAGACTCGGTTTTCTCATAAAGTGGGTATCCTTTCCTCCATCTCATATGGTTTCTATAAGGATTACATAATTTAATGTATAATGTACTAATAGAATGTCACATACAAAAATATTGTGAGAAACAATATTTGAGGATGGTATTGAATTAGTTTCATAAATATATTTGCTACTTCGCATCCCCTGCCAGTTTGTTACAGGAAGATTTAGTGTCAGAAAGTTTGTATTATATCTGAGAACCGAACAAAAATTCTGCATAAAAATGACGTCAGTGATGAAGTGTATCCTTAAATAAAATAGTTAAATTATAAATATCTATAATAAAGAAAAATTAAGAGGGCTATATTATGCAGCTTTCCCTGCTCTGAGGACAAAATTACTTGACTCGTCAATGGAAGCAGAGTAGAAACTTGGCAATGATAATGTACACTTGTAGGAATGGCCCCAACCACAGAGTGCATGTTTTTCTAGAATTTTCTACACTCCTGACAAGAGGCAGAAGTTTCTTTTCACATTCTGTCCATTTGGGTATGGGCATCTCAGTCTACCTGTATAGCTGTCATAGAATCAACCCCCCTCATTGCTGCCCCACATACTTCTAGCCCTTAAAGATCTATTTCCTAGCAACCCTTTCTCCGGGCACTTCTATTCTCAGGGAATGGGTGGAAACCCCTGCCATATTCTTGCCCATTCTGCTCCCTTTGCCATTGCCTTTCCCAATTTCCCACTTCTCATTTTACCCAGCTAACATACTAACTCATTCAGATAACTCTGGCAGTGTTTCCTTTAGAAAACTGTCCCTAATATCCCTGTCTAAATTAAATTCTTCCTTCTGCCTTCTGTTTCATCCTTTGAAAATTCTTATTGTTGAATTTACCATCTTATTATGTAAACACAGATTAAGAGATAGTGCTTACCCAAGATAAGGGGCTCAATAATTGTGTGTTGAATGAATAAACAAGAGTCAAGGCTAATGTAGGAGCTGTGTATACTGCATTTTCTAAAAGCAGAAATATTAAAAATGACATTTAGCTTTTTCAGAGGGTATTCCCTAAAATTTATTTAATACAAAATGTCACTGAACTATAGTTTTGCTACACTGCTAATGGAGTAAAATAAGTACACAATTCTAACATTTACGTTTTATGCTGTTTGCATTTTCTAGCTACTTTACTTGGGAAAAGAACTGAGTAAAAGAATTAAAATAACAGCACCATAACAAAAAGTTTAGGGGGACATTATAGATATTATTAATTCACTTGATAAAATTTAGTGAAAGAATAGTTTTTCAAAGAAGATGTGGGAAATCATTTTATTCTTAGCTCAAGGAAATTTTTGCATATATATGAAATATATGAATGTTTTGGAGCTAAGAATAAAGTTGAAAGACAAATTGTTCACCATGTTATTGCAGACCTTCATCTATTGAACGAGTTAGCCAGATGAGTCCCAGGTTTTATTATTTAATAGTATGAATGGTCCAAAGAGTAAAATATTTTAATACTCCATTAATTCATATAATGTGTGATGTATTCAAGCCTATTGTTATTTGTCTGACTGTATAAAACTGCATTATATATACCAAAATCAGAGGGCCCAAACATGGATTTAATCTGAGATTTGACTCTCTTCTGTTATACTGTACTAAAAAGCTTTTATTTATAGGATAAATGCAATAGTTTCTTTTCCTTTTTATGAGTTATTTAACTTTGTTGAATCTCAATTTATTCATCAGTAAGATGAGAACAATAAAAATATGTATCTCAGCATTGTTGTAAAGATTAAAGATGAGATAATACCTCTGACACATGATTGAAAGTAAACTATCTTCTTTCAGGCTACACAGTACATCTGTTGGTATTGGCTTGGGGAGGGAAGAAAGCCTTCAGCAAATAATAGCTAACTCATCATCTTAATCTCTATCAAATTCAGGAGAATTGTGAGTAAACATCCATGTTCATAAAAGTATATAACTCTTAATTGTGCTCTTTAATGTTCATAACCTACACTGTTTATTTATACACCTGTACTATAAGTATGGAACTAAATGTAAGCAAATGTCACAAGGTAGACAATTGAATCAAGTGTCTAGATTGGGTCAGCAATCTATAGCCTACAGGCCAAATCCAGCTGGCTGTCCATTTTATAAATAACATTTCTTTTGGAACACAGTCATGCTCATTTACTCATATATTATCTGTGGCTGCTTTTGCACTGCTATGGCAGTTTGAATAATTGCAATAGAGACCATACAGCCTGAGAATCTAAAATATTTACTACCTAAGCCTTTACAGAACATGTTTGATGAGCCATTACAGCTCAGGAATTTATACAATTCAGGAAAACAAAGCCACACTACAATTATGAATGGTTTTACATGATTGAAGAAAACAATTTTATTAATAATAAGGGTATGATTTGGAATATAAATGCAGGATGCTCAAGGATAATTCAGGTTCTTGTAACAAAACTTCTGTGATCAACTGTAGATTTCAGCGGTTGTAGAAATAGACAATCTCTGTTTGGATTATTTGGAATAAACTTGATTAATTCACTTGAAAAGGTTACAACATATAGACAGCTAAAGCCCTAGAGTGGTAATCTGATGATTTTAGCATGATCAAACTGGGTTGAATATCTATATTATTTCTATAAGTTACCTTAATCACATCATTGTCAAAAATTGATTAACTGGACAATAACAGTAGATTCTGGTTAAGAGTTCTTACACTAATGTCATAGATTTATAGTTAAACTGGTAGTGTATTATAAGATATTCCTATTTAAGGGGGCATTATTTAGCTCCCTGTTTGAGAGAGAGAGAGGGAGAGAAAGAGAGAGAAAGAGAAAGTAATATATTACTTTTTGTACCATGATTCCTCTTTCATTAGCTGTTCAAGTACTGAAACCCAAGGACTGAACAATTATGACCATCTAGTTTAATGTCCTACATATTAAGAGCTCTCAACCAATGTCTGATGATGGCAATACATCAAATTTATTGTAGTTGGCCTATGTGGCTAATTCAGGACATGTTAGACATCTTTTTCTATAAGAGAAATGTTGAAAGAGTATATACATCCCTAAATGCAGCATAAAGAACACAAAAATGAAAAAAAAAAAAAAAGAAAAGTCATACATAATTCCACCGTACAGGGATAGTTATTGTTAACATTTATTTCTGAACAAGTTTAATATTTTCTGTGTCTCTATGTTTCTCTCCATCTCTCTCTGAGAATCTATTATACAAACCACTTTGTCTAAGTTATTTTTAAAATTCCCCATGGCTATATACACAAATTATATATGTTTTTTTTAACTATTTTCAAGTGTAAATTAAGCTGAAGTATCTGCCAAAGACTCCTTTGTCTATATCTTTAACTGCTTTCACTGGATAAATTCCTAAAGTAGAAATACTAAGTCAAAATGTATTTGTTTATCCATTTGCTTACTTACTTGTAGTTTATGTTAAAACCACCACTCCTTTTTTTACTGTTTGAATATAACCTTTGAATATTGAAAACATATTAAAAGAGCAATCCTTAATACCAGAAAGACTGTGTAGACTTATTCTCATTTATAATTCAGAAATCTAGAGGTCAGAGTTAACACAAAAACATGTTAGAAAATGTTTGCTTTATCTATACTGGGTCTAAAAAGTATTTATTCAAACATATAGAACTTCGGTGGCATAGAAATGAGAAGTGTATACTATTATTTCACATTTATATCTTTGTGTATATGAGAGGAATGATAGCAACATGCAAATACTTACATTATGTCTAAAATAGTGGAACAGCTATACTATAGGAATTAAAATTACCAGAGAAATAGATTATCATGGCTTTCTAAAGGTTATTATATGGAACAAGAAATAAAATAAATCACAAATATTACTTTATAAGAATGAATATTTTTAGCTTGATTTAACTGAAATGGCCTTATATTTCCTTTAAGGTGTTTTTTCTGAGATTTATAGCATTTCTCCTAAAAATTTGAAGTACATCTTTAAGGAAAGAATTGTGCTGATTTTGCACAAGAAGCAAATGAAATTTTCTAATTTCATTTTTTAAAATAAGCTATTGTATTACTTATTTAGTAAAGTAGCCAAGATCCTGATTGCTTTATGTGGAAAATAGAAGTTGTTATATATTCCATAAATTAGATAATGAAATTGCCTATTATCTAAAACAAGCAATTCTTCCTTAACCAGTCTGTCTTACCACATATATTTACAGGTATTATATAAAAGCTCAGATTTATATTTATTCAAAAATTAAGTAAAAGAAGGGAAAAATTACGTATAATATCTAATCACTGAAAAAAATTAGGTTACTTTCAATGTAGAAAATGTAACCTTAAAAATTTTTTAAATGAGTATCATTTGTCCATATAAAAAATCATATCCTGTACTAAAAATTATGGTAAATTACAATTTTGATTATTCCAAGAATGTTGATGCTGCTCCATTCCCACTTATCATCTCACCATATTTGCCATATTTTTCCCTTGGGGCATATTACCATGATAGAAAAACAGTGTCCAGGGTACACGGAGTATATCTAGTGGAACTAGGAAGAGTTTACAGAAAGCATAAAGAAAGGCTAAGACAGTCAAGGAGTTCCTTCTGGGCCCCAAAGGGGTGCAGACTCAGTAGTTAATAGATCTGCTCTGAAAAGCAGTCAGATATAACATGGAAATGAAGCATGTAAATATGTTTTCCTCAAACAATCTTTATTTTGCTATTGTGTGTCTCCTACACATGTAGCCACAGCCCCCCAAACAACTGCTATTTTCAATGAATGAATGCAGTAGTTTCGGTTCATACTTGTCCCAGAGCAAGGGAGAATATATTGATCTCTTTCTAAACCTGCTTAAGGCTGGGGGTGGGGTAAGGTGTTAAGTTATATAGTCTTCCATGGTCCTAAATTACAATAATTTCTTTAGAACATATGTAAGTTATATACGTGTAGAAAATAGTACGTCTGTTAATAGGTCTCAAAGACTGATGCTAATTTGTGACCATTTTTTTTTTTTTTTTACTGTGCTTGGGTGAAATAAGAAAGGACAAACACTTAAAAATGCATAAGCACATGTAGACATATAGAAATAGAGTAAGTAATACAGACAGAGAGAGGAATGTGAGAATGCCAGGTGTCTTTTCTAGAAAGATTATCCAATTTTCTTTGATTTTAATCTTCTAATATTGAAATTTCCCTTGTTCATGAATTATATTTGGCAGTAGAAGTCAGTTTGAATGTTTGTTTCTCAGCTGAGTAAAACATTGAAACTTTATATCAGTATTTCAATATTTTTTATGCATCTGCTATAAAACCCAAACAAATAGGAGGTTCCCCTTATCCAAAGTCTGACCTACCATTAATCTCTACCTCCACAATAAGGAAAATAGACCCTGTGGTTGAGTCACTGTTTCTAGCAATCAGAAAGTATATTCCTAGGGGTTTTCAAGCTCTTTGAGAAAAAATTTTTTTTGTTTTTATATTGGCAATCCAAAAAGTAATGTAGATACCACCTAGATTACCTCAATGATAATCAAGAACTGGTAAGAAATTTTAGTGACTTTGTGTCTTCATCTACAACCACACTGATGCCAAGTCATACAATTCTTCTTGCCATGGGCTAATCAAAAGAAGAGAGGAAGATTTAGCAAATAGCAAATAGTACAAACAAACCTTACAGAAGTTCACATTGAGAAAAGTGATGGGAGGTATGAGTCCACACTCACACATAATATTGTGATGACAAAACCCAAAAGCCTAAGCCACAGAACTCTCACACCCATGTTGTGGACATTGACTTAATTTCTAGAAAATTACACTATTTTTAAGCAACTTAATTATTTTTTTCCATTTAAATTTCCATTAGTTTGCAGTTTGGCTTATATTTAATTTGTAAATGAAATTTGAGGTTTAGTAGTAAAAGTTTATGTCCAGGTCATGTTTGTGCATATTTAAGTGGCATTTAAATAAAAACAATTTAAGTCCCATGGTTCCACAAAATGCTTTAATTTTCCTTTAAAGAGATGTAAACTTTATTATCAATTACGAGGTCAACGATAAGAAAAAATGGCCTTCGGAGTACTAAAATATTAATCTGCTGTTTGTCCTTAATATCATCATAAAAATTATTTTATTGCATCACTTTTCCAGTAGAGATTTCTGGGAATACAAGGAATTTGATTAGGAAATAGAAGAAGTATAATTTTGCCTTTCTCTGTTAATAGACTGGGGTGAGACGCTAGGACAAATGGCTCTGACAAAGGAGAAATCTGAAGATAGCAAGTCTTTGTTGAGTAAGGAGTGCCTGCAGAGATATGCATGAGAGGCTATGGAAGATACACATTATTATCTCTGTAGGCATCAACTACAACAAAATTTCTAAACTTGATATATCCTTTAATGAAGAGTCCAATAATATGGTCAACAGGATAAAGACCTCAAAGGATGAAAATAAGAAAGAACAAATCAAGATATGAGAATGGAAGAGAAGTCCCCTTTGATATTAGATATAACAGGCTGAGTTGTCCAAGTCTGGGTTTTTTCTACACTCTTAGCAGCATGTCCTTTTAATCCTTTTACTAGGACTCATTTTGCATGGGTGGACTAGAATGTCATAGCTACCATGACTTCTATTTGGCTTAGGCTGTTATATGCAAGGACAGAAACTACATTAAAAATGCTATTTTCAAGTGAACAATAAAAAATTGCTATCTTCCAGAAATGTTTTCTATATATTGCTATATCAGTAAAGATTTAGAAATTTAGAAATTGGGAATTTGATTTACTGACAATTAAGAAATTCTGCTCAAAGACCTAAGATGAAAATATAATGATAACTGACTGTCAAGAGATTGTGGAAAGATTAAAAATGCAAGAAATTAATATTTAGATTACGAGAAATGGTAGGGAATCAAAATGACATTTGGGTATGGATATAAAGAAATGACTAAGACAGAGGGGCAACCAAATGTGAATGGGTATACGAAGAGGTACTTATTCTCACTGGTTATCAGAGAAGTCACAGTTAAAGCAACCACAGGATATGATTTCACACTCACCTTTGTAAAGACGTCCCAAAGGTCACAATCCTTACAGCCAAATTCTCAGAGATACCTGTACACCTAGTTGCATTTGAAGAACTCAGGTGTGAGATCTCCCACCTGATTGTCAGAAATTCTCCTTGTCTGAGTCCTCAAATTCAAAGGCACTTAAAACTTTCATTTATCCTATGCCTGTTAATTCCTCAAATGGTATCTTCCCATGTTATATTGTCTATCAGTCTTTCTATGACATGTCATGAGTCTGTGTGTGTATACTTTACTTAAATTAGATTTATAGTGTCAAAAGTAAATGCTACTTTTAACATATTTTCTCACTAATATAGATATTGCCCATATCGTTCTACATCACTGAATCCTCATTTTCATCAATTTAATGCTCATAAATTATCCTATTTTTTGGACAGGTCATAATTTTGAGAGAAATCTATAGTTTAAACATTGATCTTATTTCCACTTTTTGCCAATATAAATTATGTTTCAATGAATATCTTGTGGCTCAATTTTTCTAGGACAAATTATTAGCAATAAAATTGTATGGTCAAAGGTTTATACATTTTAATATTCTTAATGCAAATTTTCAAACTATTCTTCAAAAAGGTTGTATCATCCAACTGGGGCTAGCTTTGAGTAAGAAAAATAAAAAAAATTAAAAAAAAAAAGAAAAAGAAAAGAAAAGCAAAAAGGTTATATCAACTTAAACTTCCAGGGTATGAAAATATTCATATCCTCACCTTCTCTAAAGCTCGGTGCTGTGGATTGAAGTGTGTGCCCTAACAAAATTACTAGTTATTAGTTACTAAGGTAGTCACTTTGCATTTTAAATGAAAAAATTATATAATGGTAAAAAGACAGCTATTTTCTTTTTTCTGGAAATCATTGGCAGAATTATTATCTCAGTGTTGCCAAGTATGTCTTAGTTTGAACTGTATGAGGCTGCTATTTGACTAGTGTTGACCTACAAAATGACACTTTCCTATGTTTCAAACTAATACTGTGAATAGAGATGATGCAAGCTATGGAACACATCCATAGATTTAGATATGCTACTTGCAACACTATCCAAAACTGGGATTAAATATTCCTTACTATAGCTCATCAAATTTCTCTAACAATTGATTAGACTTCAGTATGTGTAGCTACAATGCTTTTAGCCAATGAATGCTCTAAAATTTACTAAACATGTGTTTCTGGGAATACAAAATATATAACCATCAGCATTTTATGATCTATAAAAGGAAACACAAACTGAATTCATGAGAACTTCACTAACCATGAAGAGTCAGATTTAATAAAGGTGTTCAGTGGTTGGATTTATGTAAGAATTTGCACAAAGCCCAGTGATGGATCCCAGAGACCTCTTAAAGATTGCATAACTTAGAGAACGCCTCTTTTTGGAAAAAAAAAAAAAAAAAAAAGTATTGAACTAAAAAAGCAGAGGCTCTAAAAAAGAATAATAGGCAGTGATAGTTATATAACCATCCAGCACATGACTTGTATTTCTTTTAATTAAAGCATGGTAGAATGCAGGAATTTGGTAATCTGTCTCGTAATGCTCATAAGCTTAGTAGCAATAAACCTTGCTAAACACTAAGTTTGAGAAAATGCCGTGCAGGCAGATGGTGACTATGAGCCTCAAGTCTCTCCCAGAGCTGCAAACAATACCATCTGCTGCTCTCCTGATTTCTTTTTTGCTCATTGGTATCAAATTTAATGGGGGATCACACTTTACATTCTAATTTCACACCCTGGCTGCAATGGTGGGAGCTGTCTTCTTCCTCAATGTAAACTTGCTCAAGTTAATAAGGGTTTTTATTCTTCCTTAAAAAGAACTAGGGATTTCCAATCTTCCATCAATGATGGGGTAGCAGGAACTGAATCTACCCTCCTGTCTGAAACAAACAAAAACACCATGGCAAATATATGAACAATGCTTTTCCCGTCATTGGGCAACAAAGGACAGACCCCTAATGGAAAACAAATAACCGATCTACAGTTGCTCCAGCTTACTGCTTTGACACAGTTTCCAGGCCAAGGCATAAGGAGGAGAAACCTACAAGGAGTTCAGCATACTTCCTAAAGAGACAAACGTGAGAGCCTCGGAAAACAAAGAGAGTAGAGATCATAGGAAAGACTCCTAGACAGAGAAATACCTCTGGGTATCTTTCAAAAAGACCACCTCCAGTATTCAGTCGAGTGAGTGATCATCAGCAAACCTATATGAGGAAACTACCTAAGGCCTGGGAAAGAACTATCAGAAATGATGAGATAACAGTGCCTGGCATTTACATTGGGCTAGAAATAGCGCTTATCTGTTCTCACCAATCAGAATGGAAAATGACTTGATTCATGTGGTTTGGGGAGATTATTCAGAAGTATATCATAACAAATATTGAAAGTAAAACCCAGAATGATCAAACTGTTCTCAAATAACAAGTTCCCAGATCAAAGCCGAAGAATATTCATAAAATAATAAGATATCCAGGCTTCAAACAGGTAAAATCAATAATGTCTGATATACAAACATAAATCAGCAGGAATAAAAAGAATAAGAAAAATAATGAGGAAATTTTAATCAATCAAAACTGGCATAGATAAGAACATTTAAATAGTTATAACTTACCCCCGTTGAAAGAGTTAAGCAGAGGCAGGATTTTAAGAGAGCAAATTTTCTCCCTAAATAGCAACATTAAAAGTCTATAAAATTGATAAAACTAACTATCTGACACTCTGAAAATAGACAAGGTGTTCAACAACATGAGAAATGTTTGTGTTTGTAAGCCTACCGAATTTTAGGTAAGAACAGTGAGAGTCTGTATCATTCTTGTCTGAAGCTGCACCCATATTTTCAGCTATATGGTAGGCAAGAAGGTTTGCTCTGATGGGATAGGTAGGTCATGAAGACTAGCACCTTCTAAGCAAAGGTTAAAGTGTATTTGCTAAATTTGGAGCAATGGGTGATACTCATGCACAGTGGCATTGTTGACGTTATGCAATATAGTATGTTTATCAGATTTGGAAAAAAATACTTAAAATGATCAGAGACTGAGAAATTGATGTGACACCATCAAATATGCCAACACATATGTAACAGGAGCCCAGATGGATAGGAGAGAGGAAAAAAGATAGAAAAAATTTTTCAAGAAATAACAGCTGAAAACTTCCTAAATTTGATTTAAAAAAAACATTTATCTACACATTCAAGAAACTTAAAAAGGTATAATAAATACAAAAAGATCTACTTATAGATATATCATAAGCAAAGAGTTCAAAGACAAAAAAATTTGAAATCCTCAAGAAAAAATAGTCTAATCATGGTCAAGGAAACCACAATGAGATTGACATCTGACTTCTCCTTGGAATCAAGGAGGCAAGAAATGAGTGAGATGACACATTTAAACTATTATAAGGAAAAAAAAAGGCAACCAAGAATTCTGTATCCAGCTAAATGATCCTTGAAAAGTGAAGGTGAGATAAAAATATTCCCAAAAAATCAAAGAGCGAGAGAATTCATTGCTGCCAGACTTGCTTTAAAAGAATTAATAAAGGAAGTCTCTCAGACTGAAAGAAAATGACACCAGATGATTACTCAAATCCTCAGGAAAAAAAAAAAGAGCGTCATAAGGGTCTAATTAATTAAATCATATATATAAAACAATATATATGGTTTAATATAAAAGACTCAGTAGATGATAATTTTCTCATTTATTCTCTTCTTTTTAATAAGCACAAGAGTGAATTAAGTAATAATTAAAATACTGTGTTTCTGGAATTCTAACATAGGTAAATTTAATATGTGTGACAGTGATAGCACAAAAGGTATGAGAGGAAATGGACCTACACTTGAGCAAATTTCCTACATTTTACCAGAGGTAAATAATTATGAATCTGTACTAGTTTGTGTAAATATGCGTATTAATATGTCATATCTAAGAAAATTACTCAATGTAGTAAAAATAAAATCAATAGACTAAATAGGTATGCCACAAATTAAGATGAGAATTTTATTATAGGCAAAAAGAATTATTTCATAATAATAAACAGGTCAATATGTCAGGAAGATAAATCAATTAAAAATTCATATGTACCTGGAATCAGAGTCTCAAAATATACAAAGAAAAACTAATATAAATGAAAGACAATTCAACACATATAATTGGAAGAAAATTGGCAGACATAGAATACTTGAAAAATATTATAAACCAACTCCATGTAAATGATATATAGTTCACTAAACAACAAAATAAACATTTTTTGAAGCTAGCATGGAACATGTGCTAGGCCATAAAATAAGATTAAATAAATTTTAAAAACTAAAATCATGCAAAATGTGTCCTCAGCCTACAATGGAATTAAATTAGAAATTAACAACCAAAAAAATCTTAAAAATTCTCAAATATTTGAAAATTAAACAACACTTTTAAATAATCTGTAGATCAAATAAGAAATACTAAGCAAAACTTAAAAAAATATTTTAACTTTGAAATATGAAACAACAGATCAAAATTCATGGAATTCAGCAAAAGCACTGATTAGAAGAAAATGTATAACATTGAATGTCTATGCTGGAAAAGAAAAAAAGTTTTCAAATAAATAACCTAACCTTAATAAACTAGAAAATGAACAGTAAATTAAACCTAAAGCAAGTAGAAGAAAACAAACAATAAAAAATATGGCAGATATCAGTGAAATATAAAGCAGAAAAAAAACTAGGGAAAATCAATGAAACCAAAATTGGATTTTTTAAAAAGATCAACAAAATTGACAAATATTTAGATAGAATAACCAAGAATGAAACAGAAAAGACACAAATTATTAAAATCATGAGTGAAGATAGATTTAAAATAAGTAAATACATTGAATTACTAATTAAAAACCTTCCCACAAGTAAGAGTCCAGTACAGATAACTCACTGGTGTATTCTATTAAATATTTCAAGAAGAAATATTAATAACACCAATCCTTAGCAAACTCTTTGAGATTATAGAGGGCAGTATTATACTGATGTGAAAATCACAGACATCACAAGAAAATTATACACACAAACACTTTCTTTACATGAACAAAAATATTCAACCAAATATTAGCAACCCAAGTCTAGCAATATATAAAAAGAATTATATGCCACAATGAAGTGAGATTTATGCTAGAAACTGAGGTAAGATTAGCATTAGAAAATCAATGTTATACATACCATGAATAGAATAAAGGACAAACCTATATACTAATTTCACTATATAGACCAAATTAATTTAACAAAAGCCAACACTCCTTAACAACAAAAACTCTGAAAAAAAGTAAAAAGGAAATTTTCGTTTATCATAAAAGGAGTCCATGAAAAACCCACATCTAATATCATACTTAAGGGTGAAACACTGAATTCCTTTTCCTTAATATCAGGAACAAGACAAGGATGTCTACTTTAACTACATTGTACTAAAAATTCTAGATATTTCAGTAAAGAAAATTTTTTTAAAAAAATGAAAGATAACCAGATTAAAAAGGGAGAAATAAAAATTTATTTGAAAATGACATGGTCTTATTTATAGAAAATTCTGAAAAAACCTACACAAAGCAAAACTAATCTCCGACTTAAGCAAATCCACAGGATAAAAGATCAAGACACAAAAATCAATTGAATTTCTGTATGTTAACAATTAAAAAAATCTAAAAAGCAAATTGAAAGCAATTCTATTTACAGTAACACTAAATATATTAAAACATTTAAGAATAAATTTAACAAAAATGTGCAAGCAAGATTTGTACATTGAAAAATACAAAGCATTTTGAGAGAAATTAAAGAAAGTATAAACAAATAGAACTATCTTTCACGTTCATGAGTTGGAAGAAACAATATTGTTAAGAAGGCAATTCATTCCAAATTGATTTATAAATTCAATGCAATCTCTGTCACAATCCCAGCAGGACTTTTGTAGAATTTAGTAAGCCAATTTTAAAATATAAATGGAAATGCAACAGACTAAGGATAGCCAAACCAAATTTGAAAAAGAAAAGTTGGAGAATTTACCCTATCTGATTTCAGAATTTACTACAAAGCCACAGTAATCATTACAGTGTGGTATTAGTGAAAATATAGACATATAGATCAATGGGACAGAATGAGAGTACAGAATAAATTTATTAATTTATAATCAATTGATTTTGAATAAAAGTGCCAAAACAATTTAATGGAAAAAAAAAAGATAATCTTTTCAATAAATCCTCTGGGGCAATTGCATATCCACACGTGTAATAAATAAATACATACACACACATATATACACTTTTGTGCTTCAAAAGGCCATGAAGAAAAAGAACAAACCATACTCCGTGAGAAAATAATTAAGAACCATATATTTGATAAAGAATTTGTGTAGAGAACATATAAAGAACTCTTACCATATAACAATTGGGAAACAACTGAATTAAAAAAATGGAGAAATGATCTGAATAGTTATTGCACCAAAGAAGATATGCAAATAAACAATAATCACATAAAATGAAACTTAATAGTATTAATCATGAGAAATATACAAATTAAAACCTTGATGAGAGCACTAAGTATCTACTAGAAAGGCTATACTGAAAAAAAAGCCTTCTCTAAAGGCTTTAGAGAATGTGGAGAACTGAAACCCTTGTACATTGCTAATGGGAATGTAAAATGGTCCAACTATTTAATATTAATACTTTAGCACTTTCTTAAAATTTTAAACATGTGCATACCACGTGGTGCAGCCATTTCACTCCTAGGTATTTACCCAAGAGAACAGTAAGCCCGTGTTCATGCAAAAACATACAGCTTTATGCTTTTAAACATGTGCTCTATGTGACCTTGAAAATAGCAGCTTTATTCTTAATAGTGCAGAATTGCCAACAACCCAAGTTTCCATCAATACGTAAATGTATCGATAAATTATGGTGTATTCATATAATGAAATACTATATTCATAAAAAGAAATGAATTATTAATATAGGTAATAACATGTATACATTTAAAAATAATTGTGTTGAGTGAAAAAAGCCAATCAACAAAGAAAGCATACAGTATGACTCTATTGCCTAAAATTGCAGAAAATGCAAAGAAATCTATAGTAACAGAAAAATATCACTGGTTGCCTGAGGACCAGAGAAAAGTATAGTAGTTAGGTCAGGGAGGAGGCATTACAAGGGCCATAAGGAAACTTTGGGATTAGATAGATATATTCATTATGACATATACATATGTCATACTTACCAATGAGTACAATTTCAATATGTGCATTTTATCATATGTCAGTTGTTGTAGCTCAATAAAACTGTTAAAATAAAACGTCCATCCAGAGCCTCACACTATACACTAAAGGACTTCAAAAAGGTGAGATGTGATGTGGATTTTAGTCATGACTCATTTTTTAGCTGCTGAACACTTATGCTTAAGGGATTTCTTTTATTCAGGCACAGACATGCTAATTAAGATCAGCTTTCTCAGATACAATTGAGAGATGACTTACTTCAAAGCCTGGTTCAACTTTCCTTGAAAATACAAAAATTTTTCACAGCAGTAACTAGAAGCAAAACTGGCTTTTACTTTCTTGCCAATTTTTCACATTTTTTAAATGAAAGTTTAAGGAAAAACTGATATTAAATGTATAGTTTGAAAGATGAGAAGGCAATATGGAAATATGTTTATTTGAATTGAGAAATTTTAAGGAGGCCATTTTCATGTAGTTTGAAACTTGGTAAGGAATAAACGAAAGATAAAATGTATGGTGGACAATGTTGTCCTAATTAGAAGTCGGTGATCTCCTTGGAGCTCTATGAATAAATATCTATCCTTGAACAAGAACACATAACTTCTCCTAATTGTTTCTTCATCTACAAAAGGGAAATTTTATCAGACGTTGCCTAGAAATATTTTCTATTTCTAAAATACTGTGTTTCTAGAAGGTATGTACCATACGAATGTTGCAATTCTATCTTCCTTGTTAAAAACTTTTTTTTTTGACATGATCAAGGTTTTTTTCCCAATTTTTATTAAATTATTTTACTAGAGATTGTAGAAGCAATGCATCACACATTTGAGGACTAGTTTATGGAGGAATGAAGCATCAAGGCATAATAAGTTGTCAGCAAACCACTTTCTTTAAACAAAGCAAAACAAAAATATATCGAAGATCAGGAGATGCCAGTATAAACAAACTTTAACATGTTAAAATCCCAAAAAAGTACACATCAATATCATCACCTGAACAAAATTACAATTAATAAAATGATTCTCAAAGTTATCAGTTATGTTATTTTAATTATCTTTAATATGTAATTATATAGACTACAGTGATCTGATTTTGATTATCAATATTATTGTGAGTTTTTTAGGTATACGTTTTGATGTTTGATGGAGTTTATATTATTTATATTCATGGCAATCCAGTATGTCTAAGAATATTTGTAAAATATTGCATAAATATTTTTGTGTTGGCAATTGAATCACCCTGCTTTTCAATACCGTGACAAAGTTATTATAAGCAAAAAGTCTTTCCATCTCCTATAGAATCACAATCCCAACTGGAAGCAAATAAACTTGATTGGGTTGTACAGGATGATAAAAATCTGTCTATCTTTCTCATTTGAGTACTGTAATAGTAAACTGTAACAGCTTGACAGCTGGAATCATTGAAACCCAAATAATTTTTCCAAGAAATTATACAATCTAGCCTGATTCCAACAGAGTTTGAGCACTCAAGGTCACAAAATAGTAATGCAACCTTTAATTTTGTTGAGATGTTAAATATACTTTCTATATCATGACGCTTAATGCCCAGTATATGTGAATAAGAGAAGCAATGTCTTCCCAAAATTTTATTTTCAAGCTCTTCTATTTCTTGGGACTATTTTTAAACATTATCTGGCAATATGTTTCTGAGATATTACCATTTTGAACTTTCACAGTATGTTGTTATTCTAACACACTGTAAAATTTTTTCACTACAACAGGAGTAAACATGTTTAATTGATGCAAAATATCAAGTAGCATTTAGTTACATTTTTCCTAAAATTACTTTCACAGTAGATATTTTATGTAAGATATTTTAAAAATTAAAGAAGACAGAGATACCCATATAGCTAGCTTACTGCTTGCCAGCAACTAAAATAAAATAAGATCCTGGTATTTAAAGAGAGCCATGATATTTTGAAGGCTCACTTTATTTTATGTTTAATTGAGCATGAAGGAAGTTTTTTTTTTATGTGTTTAAACAGTTTATTATGCATTCGATATTTTTATTGTTCAGCTGCTTTATATATAAAAGAGTCATTATTTTTTTGTGGTACGTAGGCCATTATGGAGCCAAACTATTAGTTTTGGCCTGTGTGAAATATTGTTCTAATAAATATTCCAACTGTTTATTTTAGTACATTTCAATTTCATTTGTCATTATTTATTTACTCGACATTTGAGAATTCAAAAAAATTTGAAAATAACACCTGATCAATGATAATTTGATGGCTGTTATCTTTTACCCCATTGTAGTAGATAACTTTGCATATTTGTCCATTCCAAGGAACTGTATTTCATAATTGTCACTCATCCTCTAAATCTGGGTGTCTCTAACCAAGTTTGCTATACTTGTCCCAATTCTATTGACCACAGAAATTTGGATGCAGAAAGAACAAGACTAACAAGCTGGGCCAATCAGGCACTCTGAAAGAAATTTGAAATTATGTTAGAAATGCTAGATGTAATGCCATATAAACATTAAAGTTGAGGGCCAGTTGTGTAAACAGAGAAAACAAGATAATCTGTCTATAAAAAAAATGAATCAGACATGAAAGATACCCTGTGGGCATCCAAGAGAGGATGTGCCTTAGTTCAAAATAATTTTGAGAGGCTCTACACCTGTGTCTTGACTCCACACCTTCTAATTAGTTTCATGAGCTAAACCAATATCTTTATGATGTAAGATATTATAAGGTCTTAAGCTAATTTTAATAAAATATAACATAAATGATGTACTACTGACAATTTACCAGGTATAAAGTTCTAAGAACTTTACATATATTAACTAATTTGAACATTGCAACCCCTATAGGGTAAGCATATTATCCCCATTTTATCGATGAGGAGATTGAGGAATACAGTTGTTATATAATTTATGTATAACTTATCCCCCTTTAATATATGGCAGCAGAACAAAAATTATCTAAAGTATAATAAAGTATTTGTTTAAACACATTAAAAACTTTTCACGCTCAATTGAACATAGACTTTCTGGACTTGAGGCTAAAATATCTGAAATAGATTTCTTGATGTTAAAAATAAAACCAATGAAAACAAAACAAACAAAACAGGAGCATCCTTAACTAAGACACCTAGTGAATACAATTATCTAAAGCTAATGGCACTTTGGTATGTACAAAGGCCAGAAACCAAGGCATTCCTTTTGCAAATTCTCAGTTTAAACCAAGCATTCTCAAAGATGGTGGCTGACATTGCCTCCATTGAAAAGACAGTTGGTTCCTGGGGGTAGGAAAAAAATCCTATTCTATGTATAAACTACAAGTACATGCACAGTACACAAAAGTGTATAGTGTATCTATAGTATGAAAATTTCATGGGAGGGACAATTAGAAAAAAACTGTCTAAAAAGGCTATTTGAGGGAGGAGAAAATGAAAAGAAAAAAAGATTGAGTAACTGTTTTAAACAAACCAAGGTTTTTCCTACATATATTGACCTCAGCCTCTACCATGCTACAAACTATATCTTTTTTCTTTACAACAAAGTCCCCAACAATTGATAGTCCTAGGATTTGAGATCGGCTTTCTATCTACACTTCTTGAGTTCAAAAAAAAAATATGCAAGCTGTTTTCTGAATTAAAGAGCTGCAAAAAAAAATTTATGTTTCCTGTCATTAAAAAGCATTTAAAAAATACTTTTTTGCACTCTCATTTGACCAAAAATAGCTTTCCTTTTAGAAGATAAAACTTGTGACTGGCTCATTCTTCCATGGGAACAGCTGCTCATTGCATGTTTGAACATATTTGCTTAAGAAATACAAAATTATTAACATTCTAATCCTCTAACCTTTTAAGGAGAGCCAGCTGTGATTATTCACAGCTAGACCATAGGCTTAGGTTTTAGTTTGTGGAAACTTCTTGCCTTGATTTCTCAGAGAATATTAACTGCACAATTTGCTTCTCTGGGTAGGAGCTATAGTATGAGCAAAACAACC